>NW_019252586.1:253541-267037 GCF_002742605.1 Olea europaea var. sylvestris | reverse complement strand
AAAAATAAAAAAAAAAAAAAAAAAAAAAAAAAAAAAAAAAACCATACATTAATATTGCAAAACAACAAAACTTAAACTAGCAAAAGTAGTGTATCAATCATTGTAAATCCCAAAAAAAACTAAGAACTGCTAAGCTACTCCCCCTTTTTGTCACAAATGACAAGGGGATCCCTAAGCAACTAAGCAGCTTCGTCCTCTCTATCGTCTCCATCATCAGTCTCATCAGCATTAGTTTCATAATCCCAGTGCTCGCGCATCCACTAAATACCCCATTGGACATAAGCAATAGTACCTTGGAGTGTAGCAAACTCTATAGTGTGGCACTCGAACGTAGGTCATAGCTAAGTAATCTCGGCTATCATGTGGGTCTACTGCTAAACTAAAATCGATATCTGTCCCATAAGAGCCACAGATGGGTCAACAGAGGCAATAGCCAGAGCGGGCTAAACAGGAGGTGGAACAGAAGTGGACGAAGAAGAGATATCTCCAGCCGACATGGGAACATCCAAATGAGATGGAGGAATGGCAGAGAAATCAGCTAGAAGGTCACCAATGGGATCAGTCGGCACTATCGGGTCAAAAGGTGCAGCAGGCACAGCATGAACAGAAGCAAAAGCAGAAGAGGTACCATGAGATCGACTCTGAGATATTGTAGTATGGCCTATGGGACGCAGAGCCTATCAAGACACCCCATTAGGAAACGAAGTACCAAGGGATGTCACCAAATGGTAGATCTAACAGGCATATGGGAGACCAATCCTATAACCTGGGACCCTGAATGTGCGCAGAATGTGTTAATAGATGAAAGTAGGATGGTCAATGGAATCACCATGTAGCAGCGTATAAAGAAATCGGGCCTTCTCCATATCTAATGAAGAAGTGTGGGACATCGACCATATATTCGTGCACACAATGCACAACAAAATTAGACGATCAATAGGAAGGGATCCAGTACGGATCGCCTGTGGACCACTACCCAAAGTACTGTTAAACAATGTAGACCAAACAAGGGTGTCAGCAAGAAGAGTATCAGTTGACAAATACGGGTAAATAGGATGAATAACTCGAGGAATATGAATAGTGCTAGAGATAATATCTGGAATGATCCTAATCGTCTGACCACGAAGAAACATCCTAAAGGATGACCCGCTGACATCATGAATGTTAGCATAGAATTCCTGAACTAGGAGATTTGGCAAAGGATTTAAACCGATTAACAAAGGCCAGGTAGAAGGTCAAACAAAGTGACTTCACACTCTACAAGGACTGGACGTAATGAAAACTAACTCCCAAAGACTTCCTGAGCAGTATATGATATAAATTTAGACCAACTATAGGTTGTCGACCCACAGCAAGCTGAGCAGCAGTCCTAGCTCTCTTGGGCCCTATCTGTAATGAAAGGTATAGAAGACAGCATCAAGGCATAAAGAACACCTGAAAGGAATAAGATGCATGATAGAAAAGCTACAAAGCCCAAACATTAACCATTACTCAAGACAAAGTAGGAAATGTGCAAAAAAATGACAAGCGAGGCACAAATGAGGCCGCACGACATAAAGTGCAGGAGCCTAAAGAGATGACCTAAAAGAAATTAACATGGCGGTAGGACAAAGGGAACAAACTGAGGGCCATGAAGACAATGTGAAACGCAACACGTACATGGGTAATTTAATGACCCAAAGACATAGAAATGCTGAAGACATCAACCATAATAGATGGATGCAAAAAAAAAATGATGAATGGCAAAGGCTAGTGTGAAAGAAGCAAAACATGGAGTACCCTGCAGGCAAGATAGAAATGAGTGAAACGAAGCACAAACACAGCACCCCATTGCATAATCACCATGTCTCAACAGACCCTATGAACACAACATCTAGACCACTCGGACCCATATGCAAAGAAAATCCAAAAGACCCTGGCAAAAAAATGCAAATCCATGTCAAGTCCAACAAAGTAGACAAATATACATAGCATTGAATCCTATAACTCACATATCGAGGAAAGAATGCAAAAGAATTGAAAATGTGCAACAAACTAAGAGAAAATGAAAAAAATAAAAAAATAGTTTTTGTGAGAAAAAGTACCAAGAAATTCGAGGAAAAAAATGAGTCACAGATGAATATTTTGTGGTGTGGACCCCCAAATCCAGCAAGAGATGTAAAAAAGTCCACCAAGATTGTTATGAAAGAGGAGAATCGAGAAAGAAATGTGAGGAAAAGGAAAAAAAATGAGTTTGAGTACTGTCGCGAGAAGACAAAAGGACCCACTGTCGCTCCAGCGAGAAACGAGCGAAAGTTATACTTTTATCATCACTCGAGCGAGAGTGTAGTGAGACTCGGGCGAGAATGAAATGACAAAAATAGCACCCAAACGTGAAATAACAGAAATGAAGAATCAATTTGAGGAATTTCTAATGACCATTTTAAAAAACTTTTAATTTTTTTTTAAACCCATAAGCGATACATTGTAACATGGATGTGCACTCAAAAATCCAAACGGGGACAAATATGATATGTACGATGATTTGAAACGATACACCACACACCGAGATCAAGTTTGGATGGAGTAAATTGTATATGTGACCCAACATGAAACTTGCAACTAATTCCATGCAAGTAAGACTCAAAACTGGAAATTTGTGAGAAGGGGCAGCTAAATCACAACAGAATGAGTCTATACTGAGATGTTCGGAAGTCAAATCCAATATCACTAGGACCTATAATTCAATTAAACACGGTGTAAAAATGCTCTTTCTCCCCTTGTCATCAAGGACCCTCAATTTTTTTTTTAAATTTAAATCTTATGTGCAATTCTATCTTCATTAAGCTACTATGAAGACCCTTGTAACGAGCCCTTGGGTCGGTGACTCCCAAACCAGTTAGCTTTAGGGCACCAAGTTATAAGAAACCCTATAAACTTAATTGTTCAAGTAAACTAGGCTACGAAGACAGGTATAAGATGTAATACAATAAATAAAAAAAATTACAGGATCACTTGGGGTGTACACCAAAAGTTAGGTCAACTAGTCCAAGATCAATTTAAACCCACGGTCAACTTAACGACAGATGATAGCCATCCTAAGTTTTGCACATTCGGTCAAGACTCACTCACATGGTCCTAGTGTATACTGTGCAGATAAAATAAGAAGGGACATATACTAAGTGATGGGAATTAGAAGCTCATCATGTATTGAATGCATATTTGATCCTGAATTGCAAGTCCATGTGAACAACCACAATGCAAATATGACAAGGAAAGACGAGTCCCAAAATAATTTTTTTTTTAATTAAAAATGCAGAATAGAAGATAGATGTATATCAAATGAAGCATACAATGCTAAGGTGCAAAAATGAACTACTGAAAGAAAACAAGAGATGCATGCATTTAAAAAGATGATCAAGGAAGGACACAAATGCCGATGGCCTTTGGAAGTGACTCAAATCTCAGTCCATCTAAAGGTTTAATGAATAGATTAGCAAGTTGGTTTTTCAGTGGAGATATGTTCTAGGGATACCACATTGGACTCAACTAGTTCTCGAATAAAATGATGATGAATGTTAATGTGTTTGGTACTAGAATGCTAAACAGGATTTTTTGAGATATTTTTAGCACTTGTGTTGTCACAAAAGACGGTCATGGACCCCTAATTTATCCCATAATCACTCAACATTTGCTTCATCCAAAGTAGTTGAGTACATCAGCTACCAACTGCAATGTATTCTTCCTCAGCTATTGATAGAGAAACTGAGTTTTACTTTTTACTCATCCATGACACAAGATTGGAACCAATATAGAAGCATCCACTCGAGGTACTCTTCTTATCATCAGTACTTCCAGCCTAATCTATATCAGAATAGCCGGGAGTTTAAGATTTAACTCTCTAGAATGTAGAATCCCATGATTTACAATCCCATTGATATATCTAGTAATGCGTTTCACAGCACTTAAGTGGGATTCCTTAGGATCTGCCTGAAATCGTGCAGACGGTCCAACACTAAAGACTATATCAAGTCTGCTGGCTGTAAGACAGAGTAAACTACCTACCATGCTCCGGTACAGTGTCTGATCAACACTTCCGCCTATAGGATCATGACCCAACTTAGCACTCGGGCTCATAAGCGTCTTTGTGTTTTTCTTACTGTCTAGTTCAAATTGCTTAACTAGGTCTTTGGCATACTTGGATTGATAGATAAACAGCCCATAGTTAGTTTACTTCACTTGAAGACCAAGGAACTAACTTAATTCTCCAACCATGGTCATTTCAAATTCACATTTTGTACATTAGAAAAATTCTTGAGCAAGAGAGTCAATGAGAGATCCAAACACAATAACATGGACATAGATATGTGCTATCGTTATGGTTTCTTCAATATATCTAATGGATAGAGTTCTATCTGCACCTCCTCGTGGAAAACCATGGCAATAAGATATGCAGTGAGTCTGTCATACCAAGGTTTAGGAGCTTGCTTTAGACCATATAAGGCTTTGTTAAGTTTGTAGACATAATGGGGAAACTTAGGGTCTATAAATCCTTTTGAATGTTCAACATACGCCTCTTCTTGAAGTATTCCATTCAAGAAGGCACTTTTGACATCCATTTGATATAGCTTGAACCCTAAAGTACAAGCAATCGCAAGAAGAATGCGAATTGACTCAAAGCGTGCAACAGGAGCAAATGTCTCATCAAAATCTACCCCTTCGACCTAAGTGTATTCCTGAACAACTAGCCTAGCCTTATTCCTTGTTATGGTGCCTTGGTCATTGGTTTTGTTCTTGAAAACCCACTTAGTACCTATTACATTGCAGTCATCAGGTCTAGGCACTAGATACCAAACATTATTTCAAACAAATTGATTAAGCTCCTTATGCATGGCATTTAACCAATATTCATCTCTAAGGGCTTCCTATACTTTCTTAAGTTCAATATGGGAAACATAGCTTGTATGTGTTAGGTTATTCAAAACTCTCTTTCCTAACCTCATACCTTCATCCAAATCCTCAATGATGTTAACCTTAGGGTGATTAGATTTAACTCTGGACAACGGTTCTCTAGGAAGCTTAGATTGGTCACAATTTGGTAGATCCTTATCAGAGATGTCTATAACTTTAGAGGAGCACCGAGATTTTGGGGTTAATTGTTCTTTATTTTCAACAATGGCTCCTTGATCATCACTTAGATCATCTATATCTACCCCATTTTCAATACTCTCTCCCTCAGTGAAAGCATCATCAACAACAACATTTATAGAGCCCATGACACTCTGAGTACGCAAGTTGTAAACACGATAGGCTCTACTGTTCTTAGAATATCCTAGAAAAACCCCTTCATCACGCTTGGAGTCAAACTTGCCTAAGTTTTCTCTATCCCTCAGAATGTAGCACTTGCGGTCAAACACACGAAAGTATTTGACAATAGGCTTCTTCCCCTTCCAGATCTCATAGGAAGTCTTATTGGTTTTTGGTCTCAAATAAACTCTGTTCACTATGTGGCAAGCAGTATTAATGGCTTTACCCCAAAAATGCATGACTAGAACCTTGTCGTGTAACATAGCTCTAGCCATCTCCTAAAGCACTCTATTTTTTCTCTCAACAACTCCATTTTGTTATGGAGTGATTGGTGGGGAAAACTCATGTTGTGTACCCTCCTCCAAGCATAAGTTTTCAACGGTAGAGTTTTCAAACTCTTTCCCTTAGTCACTTCAAACCCTAGTAATGCAAAGATTCTATTCAATTCTGAGTAAAGGTCATATGTCTTAGATTTTTCTTTTAACAATTTAATCCAAGTTTATCTAGAGAAATCATCCACCACAAGAAGAATATAACGTTTACCTCCTAGGCTCTCAACCCTAGATGGCTCCATTAAATCCATATGGAGAAGTTCTAAGGGTTTGTTTGTCAAGATTTTAAAGGTTTGTTTATAGTTTATCCTAAGTTGTTTCCCTTGCTGACAAGGTTTACACACAGCATTTTCATTTTGTTCAATTTTAGGCAAACCATCTACAATTTCCTTTTTGACCAACTTGGACAAACTTTTATAGTTAACATGAACGAATCTTTAATGCCAAAGTTAAGTCAAATAAATTTTCGCACTACTTTACACATAGTTAGAGTTTGGGAGAACTCCATAATAGTTATCAGAAGTTCTAACACCTTCAAGCACAACACCACCCGAGGAGTCATAAACAGTACATCTCTTTTGAACAAAACTAACTTCATAGTCAGCATCACAGATTTGACTAATGCTCAACAGGTTGGACTTAAGAACTTCTACGTAAGGCACATTGGATATTGTAGGAAGTCCAGATATGGTGACCGAGCTTTTACCATGGATGGCTGCTATAGCTCCGTCTCCAAAGGTAACTACACCACCATTGCAGTCATCAAAGGTATAGAATAAGGCCTTATTTCCACATGTGTCTAGAACAAGCACTATCAAGGTACCACATACATGTATTTTAAGCCTTATAAGCAACATGAGCTACAAAACAATTCAAATTCTCACTAAGCCTAGCCACATTAGATTTCTTGTCCCAAGCTTTTCTAGAGGTCGAGGTGATCCTAGTCAATTTTGTCACCATCTCAGTTATAAACAAATAATTTCATTTTGTTAGAGCAATATTTAATCTATCATTACGGGACTCATTGGGTTGATCATAATTAATCATGTATATTAGACTCAAGAAAAAGTTAATTTGGATAGGTTAGATTCAAGATGCGGCCATTTGTAGAAGTTATCACTAATTAAAAATTTATTTAGGTTTGATTATTAATTTCTTGATTGATAGGCACACGTGTAGTGAGCTATATAAATACAAACTTAACTTTTTTTGACTAGAAATCTTATTTCAATTAAAAGTACACTTTGATTTGAAATTTCATGGCCCACTTTTAATCGAAAACTCATTACTTACCCAATTCTTATCCAATATCTTATAGTGCACGGCTCCTACTTCTAAACCCTAACAAAATCTATTAGAGTAGGTCATAAGGGTGTAGATATATAGGTGTCAATTGGGATAGAGAACACACAAAAATTTTATATACATACTGAAAATAATAGAAAATCAAGATTTGGAATGTGTTTTTGGTATTACTTTTCAAATTTAATTGATCTAACGAGGTAGGATAATAAGGTGCAGTCATTTTATCCCATTTAAATTGTTTATTTTTATGTTGTTGAATTATTATGCTTATGAAAGTTTAAAGATATAATACGCATGTTATGACCATCCGGTACAAAGAATATGATGTTTATTGAGCTCTTACCAGTTTCTAAAAATATGTTGATGGTATGATATTTTTTACACATGATTTAGATATTTTATTTAGGATTGCACCATGTTTTTTTGTGTCGTACTGAACATTTCCAATTACTCACTATTTTCCCCTACTCCTCACAAATTAAAACTGGTTGTTAGTTGGTGGGCGATAAGGTGCAGTCATGATGCTAGAAATTATGAAATTCAATAAAAATCATCCGGAGTAACATGATAATGGATCTTTATTTTTCAGTGTTAATTTAGTTTTATTTCCAGCAAAATTTGTTATTTAGGATACATGTTTCAATTGATCGTGTTTCCTATATGTTTTATTTATTATTGGTGGAACGTAAATCTTCACGTTGGGATGTTTGATAAGTTTATTTAACAATGGGAATGAAACTTTTAGTAACGATTTAAATCTTTAAAATCTAGGTCGTTACATGGTTTGTAAAAATGGCTTCAAGTTCAGTACTTCTATATTGGGCTAAATTCGGCAAGTAGCGCTAACGTTGACATTGCTGGACGATGGACCAAGTCTATCAAATCATGGTGGACCTAGAATTCACTAGTGCCCTTTGGCCATTAGAGAGATCAGGTGAAAAGAAAGTTGCTAGAGTACACAACGTTGACAAACTGACAACAATTTCAGCACACCTAGCAGTATTAGCTAAAAAGGTAGATGGTTGGGCAACCAATCAAACAATGAATGCAGTTCAAGCAAAGGGCTGAGATGCAACCATTGCAGTGGGAATCATGAAGGTATGAATTACAATATAGGTAGCCCACTTGTTAAATCAGCTGAAGACGTAAATAACATGAAAAATTACCCAAGGCAGTGGAATAATCCACACTCCAGCACCTACAATCCTAATAGGAGATGTCATCCCAATTTTAATCAATCATCTCAAGGCACAACACCAGGTTTTCAACATCCAAAAAAGAAGCCCTCAGAGGAAGAGCATTTACTAGGATGGCTGAAGCATTAACAATTTTACGGAAAGGACCGATAAGACAGTGCAGATATAGGGGACTACAATCAAGAATATGAAAAATCAAATGGCACTAATGGTTAAAGCACTTTCAAAGAGACTACCAGGAGTCTTGCCAAGTGACACTGAGATAAATCCCAAGTAGTAGGTAATGAAAGTAAGTATTGTAGCTAATGAAATGACTGGGGACTCATCTGTGAAAGCAATAACTTTAGTCCAGGAAATTACTAAGCGTAGTGGGGTTTAATGGAAAGCAATTGAAAATGTACCTTCCACAGATGAGGAGCAAGTGGATAAATATGAACAGTGATAAAAGATAATTCCAGATCAAAAGTCAAATGTTCCACAGGTTAAGGTTACCATTCTTATCAACATGTGTACTCTTGTCCCATTTTCCCATAGATTGCAGAAAGGGAAGCCTGATGGGCAATTTGAGAAGTTTTTGGAGATGTTAAGAAAGCTCCACATTAACATACCATTCTTTGATGCAACTAGATAGATCCCAAGTTATGCAAAGTTTTTGAAAGACATAATATCAACAAAAAAATAAAATAAAAGAAAAGAAAAGAAAGAAAGCTTCTTGAATTTGAAAAAGTGGCATTAACAAAAGAGAGCTGTGCTAGGCTGTAAAATAAATTGCTTCCCAAACTCAAGGATGCCAAGAGTTTCACTTCACCTATTTCAATAGGCAAAAAATATGTTTTTATGCTTTATATATGTGACATGGGTGCCAGTCTTAATTTAATTCCTTTACTTTTCTACAAAAGAAATAGGACTTAAAAAAGTAAGGGAAACAATGGTGTTACTACAGCTGGCCAATAGAAGCATAAAAAATACAAGAGGTAAAGTTGAGGATGTCGTTATTAAAGCTAAAAATTTAATATTCTCAATGGACTTCCTTGTTCTTGAGATAGAAGACGATCAAAAAATATTCCAATAATCCTTGGTAGGCCCTTCTTAGGAACTGGTCGAACCTTGATTGACATAGAGATAGATGAGTTGACCTTAAGGGTGGAGTATGATAATGAAAATTTTAAATTACATAATCCATACAAGCAACCGTCACACTTCAAGGAGTGCAAGCGTATTGAAGAAGAAGATCTGCAAAGCTCCCAAAAGAGAAAACCTAAAGTTCGTGAAATTCTTAGTCGATACAAGAATGGAGAGTTTAAGAAATGATCCAAAAAAGCTTATCTCAAATATTAGAGAAAAATTCGGGGAGTACCTTATTTTTTTTCTTTTCCATCCCTTTATGTGCTATAATAGCTTTGAAGACATTGTGGACAATGCCTAATTTAAGTTTAGGGAGGAAAAGCATTGAGTTTTTAGTTTTTGTGTATGATTGCGTGTCTATTGCTTTATTATATATATATATATATATATATATATATATGCGAAAATTCAAAAAAATAAAATAATAATAATAATAATAATAATAATAATAATAATAATAATTGAAAAATTATTTTTTGTGTTTATTGTGTGCTTTTGTTGGTTAGGTAGCCTTGCCGGCAATGATGAAAATATTTGTAATTATATGTTAATTTATAAAATGTGGATAGGTTATTATTACTTAGATTAATTGAATCTTATTCATGTAAGACTTGATACTTTTTGTGCGTGAATTAAGCTTAGCATTATAAAGTAATGAGTTGATTCATATGCTTCATATGTTGAAATATTCGAATTTAGATGCTAGTCCAAAAACCAAAATTCTGCATTATACAAATCTTTAGACCAAATTGGAGGGTGATTGAACTATTTTAGGAAGATATTGATATGAACGGAAACTCCATATGTCTAAATTCTTCTATGGATTGTCTAAAACTTACAAGATAAAATCGGGTGAAAATACTAAGTTATGGGTCGATTTTTGAGAATAGGTACTTAATAAAGGGCATTGGACTAATCAATGCATAAATTAAAAATAAAAAAAAGAAAAGAGCTATCTCATTGTAAAGCGTCTCTTCGTAGCCTAGATAACTCGAATGATTAAGCCTACAATGGTATTTAAAACTTGATGCCCTATGGTCATGTGATTTGGGAGTTATTAATGGAAAGCTCATTAAAAAGGATCAATTATAAAGTTTAATGGAAAGAAGTCCGCATATAAGAGAAGTGAAAAAATAAGAAAAAGCAAATCCAAAAAATAAAATAAAATATGAGAGAGAGAGAGAGAGAGAGAGAGAGAGAGAGAGAGAGAGCGAGAGCGAGCGAGAGAGAGAGAGTTGCATGAAAGGAAAAAAAAAATACTTTGGTTAATCCCAAGCACTTATTTGAGAAAATTAGATCCTTGAAATAAGGCAGATCATGGCAAAAAAGAAGGCCAGCATAATTTCGAACTTTGACATATGGAATCTAGCAATACAAAGACAGACTTTACATATCTCGAACTAAAGAATTATGAGCAGAGATCCTACAAGAAGCACATAATACAATATATTCAGTTCACCCAGGATTAACCAAAAAGTATAAGGAATTTAAAATATTATATTGGTGGAAGAGAATGGAAAAGGAAGTCGTAGACTTTGTCGCAAAGTGTTAAATCTGTGAACAAGTCAATCTGGAAAATAAAAAATTAGCTGGAAAATTGTAACCGTTGCCTGTTCCTGAACGGGAATGAGAGAATATTACGATGGGTTTTTGTAATCAGACTTCCTAAGACACTTTAGGGCTACAATTCAATTATGTAATTGTAGATCGCCTACTTGTGAATAGGCACGAAGTTACACTTCAGCACTGCATACTACCCATAGACAGATGAACAATTCCAGAGGTCAATCCAAATTCGGAGATATGTTAAGAGCCAATGTACTAGAATTCACTAGAAATTGGGATCGATGCTTTCCCTTAATGAAATTTGCATACAATAACAGCTATCAACCTTTGACTGGAATGTCTCCTTATGAAGCGCTATATAGGAAAAAATGCAGATCACCTCTCTATTGTGATGAATTTGGTGAAAGAGAATTATTAGGACCCGCAATGGTACATGACATGTTATCCGTGGTCGAGAAAATCAAGAAGAATTTAATTGTTTCGCAAGACCGACAATGGAGCTACGCAAAAGAAGACATCAATTTGAATTTGAAGTGGGAGATTAGGAATTTTCGAAGATTTCCTCCATCAAAAGACTGTTACGATTCAAGAGAAGAGGAAAATTAACGTCATGATATATTGGACCTTTTGAAGTCAACTCAAGGATCGGACCAGTATCTCATAAGTTAGACCTTAAGTCGAGTGCATATGTATTTCACGTTTTTGCGCCACGAAAATATGTCCCCAATCCACCACATATTTTGCCAGAAGTCCCTTTGGATATACGGGCTGACTTAATCTACGAAGAGCAGTTAAGATATTGAGGTAGGAAACAAATTGTCTTCGAAGTAAACAAGTTCAATTGGTCAAAGTGATGTGGAGGAGTCACATGATGGAACAAGAACCTTGGGAAAAGCAAAGTGAAATGAGAGAAAAATCTCCTGAGTTATTCGAGTGAATAAATTCTTGGCGGGGTGAATATAACATCCCAAAAATTTTGAGGTATTTGTTAATTACTTTAAGGTAATATATATATATATATATATATATTTGGGACTTTTCGAAAGTTTAAAAGTATTTCAAAGTAACGTCATATAAGGAATTGTGACTAATTGAGTTTAGGGAACAAAACTAAATGTTAGTTACTTAAATGGACGTCGATAGACAGATAGTGAAAAAACTAAAGGACCAAATCATAAGGAGACCTGAAATTAGGACCCCAAGTAGAATATTAGAACTGGAATTTCAGAATACAGCATGTATGGACAGTCAACTTGAGGGGTGCAGGGGCACCGTTCGAGCTTTACAAGCATCGGATTGAGGTAATTCAAGTTGTTTCCTAGCAGAGCTCAAGTGCGGTAATAAATTTACGTGGCATTATGATTGGATCGAAACTGCTTATCCATGTATTAAGCCATATGGTATGATATCTTTCATGGAGTCTCCATGTGTGAGGATATGGTTCACCTAACCCCACCACCTAATGTTGTGACTTGATGGGAGCGAGGTTGACACAATAAGGTCTTCCCACGTTTTGGCAGAGGCATGGTCTTCCTTCCTTCTCCTTCATATGGACTCTCTACCATTTCAAATAAAAAAAAAAGAGCAGCTCTCGGTCTCTTTCATAGCCAGAAAAGGTGCAGCTCTCGGCTTCTTTTCTCCCGGCAGTAGAGAGGAGCTCTCGGTTTCACAGCAAAGGGTGGTGGTTCTTCATTGGTTTTTCCCCTCTCTCTTTGGAAGGCAATTGGCATAGCATGGGGCTGTTCCTGAGCCTGGAAAAACACCCATAAATCGAAGAAGAAGCTGCTGAAACGAGGAAGGAAAGCTGGACAGATTTCGGCCAAAAGGGGTTGTATTCTTCCGGTTTTATTTTCTTGATTTTTGCCTTGAATCTTGTTTGTTGATTGTTGTTTTGGTTGATTGAACTCCTACGATCCCCAACAAACTGGTATCAGAGCTAGGAGGAGTGATATTAGTCCAAAATCGATTAAAAACCAGCAAGAAATCGCCATTACCATTTTTAAACCGAATCTAAAAAACTTGATTTCCGGCCAACCTATTGACTTTCCGGCGAAATGGACCATGGAACCATGACCAGCAGGAGGAGGCGCACCCTGTGGTGGGGCGCGTGACCGGCGGCGGCGCGTGGCCGGACCTCCGGCGAGCTTTTTTCGGGCAGTTTACTTATTTTGACGTCCTGAACGCTCTGATGTCGTTTGTTTTTTGTTTCAGATTTTACAGAAAAAGTTGGACGATTTTGCCCCTACCTTGACGTCTACGGCAATTTGGTTCAGAAACTTGGTGGTATATTTACTGTTTGTCAACAGTAGTTTGGTAAGATTATTCCAAACTCTCCGCTAGGTTAGGTTTGGTATCCTTACCGGTTTATGCATGGTTATTGCTTGGTTGCTTATTTGTGAATTCTGTTGATTGAATTCTTGTGATTAATTTGTAACCTGGAAGCATATTTACCTGCTTTATATACCTGTGTTTCGTGAACGGATTATTTCACTATTGTGCTTCATTTCTAAAAATTGTTTTTTAAAACTCGGTACTCAGTTTTATATTGATCATCCGGAAAAGAATTTTTCAAAACCTTTTTTGTTGTGTCCACGAGTACAGGCCACTCTTTTATAGAATCTATAATGGGTTCGAGGGTCGAATTATCGCAATTCGATGGAAAGGGGGATTACTCGATATGGAAACA
>NW_019252586.1:235984-252057 GCF_002742605.1 Olea europaea var. sylvestris | reverse complement strand
TATCATTTTATACGTGAGAAACTGTCTCAAGGTGAAGTTAATCTTGTTAAAATTCACACTGATAGGAATCCCTCTGATATGGGAACAAAAATTCTACCTGCAAGTAAATTTAGATTGTGCTTATCTTTATTACACATTGACACTGGTTAATTTTTCTTGCAGGAGGTGGGGCGATGTTCTTCCATGTGCAAATTCGCAACCAAGAGAGAGTGTTAGGAGAACCAAGGTGAAGAATGTGAGGATATGGTTCACCTAACCCCACCACCTAATGTTGTGACTTGATGGGAGTGAGGTTGACACAATAAGGTCTTCCCACGTTTTGGCAGAGACATGGTCTTCCTTCCTTCTCCTTCATATGGACTCTCTACCATTTCAAATAAAAAAAAAGAGCAGCTCTCGGTCTCTTTCATAGCCAGAAAAGGTGCAGCTCTCGGTTTCTTTTCTCCCGGCAGTAGAGAGGAGCTCTCGGTTTCATAGCAAAGGGTGGTGGTTCTTCATTGGTTTTTCCCCTCTCTCTTTGGAACGCAATTGGCATAGCATGGGGCTGTTCCTGAGCCTGGAAAAACACCCATAAATCGAAGAAGAAGCTGCTGAAACGAGGAAGGAAAGCTGGACAGATTTCGGCCAAAAGGGGTTGTATTCTTTCGGTTTTATTTTCTTGATTTTTGCCTTGAATCTTGTTTGTTGATTGTTGTTTTGGTTGATTGAACTCCTAGGATCCCCAACACCATGAATTGACCAACGTGTGGAGTAGAATGCTATATCTTTATTCTTGTACTAATTTAAGGGTATGGGAGAATATAGAAAAGGAGAAATTCAGGAAGAAAAATGATTGATTTGGGTTGTGGTTTCGGGACTAGTTATTTAAATGCCTCATGAGTTAAGGACTAAAAAGGTGGGTTGATGGCTGATTACTTTATCTTTTCTTCCTTCAGCATAAAAATTTAACAAAGGTTCATTAATAATTGTTTCTTTTTAGCTCACATTTGGACCACGTTATTTGAAATTTTAATAGTTGAATTTTTTATTTTTATTATTATTTTTTTTAATAGCATGATTATAAGAAATTCAAACATAAGTGATATCGGATATATTGACCCGTGGACATAGACGCGTACACCCTAGACTGGGCTATGAATCACTGGGATCCATTGATCAACGATTGGCTAAAGATACTTGTGTGGCCCGGGTCTTAGCATGGCTCGAGTTCGTGGGTATCTTCCACACTACAAAAGCGGGATATTACTTGCCCAATAGGTCCTTGTGTGGCCAAAATTTATATTATTTGTGCACCTAGTTTATATGTGCTATATCACAGAGGGCCTGGGATGATAATTAAAAATGGATCTTATATGGACTAGCACACACTAGCACCGAAGTTTACTAATTGTAGTGAGCAAGCACATAGTGCGGACATGAGTATCTCAATATTAAAGAAATAGACACGTGGTTTCATTATTCAAATCGCCTTGGTTTATGTGGTTATATCAAGACTAGAAAAGTGATAGAACATCACCGTGCTAGTGATATGTCTTATATATGTACTGATGTTTACGGTTTAAGATAGAGTCACAGGGAGATGACTTTTAGAGTATGACTTATAGTGGTAGTTCTCTTTTGTTTAAAGATGTCATGAAATGTCTCAGATGTTTTGTGAATGCTGTACGAACATCTTTTAACCATCACTTCTTGTCATCTGCGACTGCGCCCATCTGAATATGTGGCTCTTTTGCACGTCAATAGGTGCTCTGCTCGGGCAAATAAAGCTACCAACTTTCTATTAATTATCGTATTTTTTGGAGAATGTGTGGTTAAAAATAAAGAAAAGTTTTAGATTTACATATAATATTATTTATTTATTTTTTGAAAATGAAGATAGTGAAAAATGCATTAAATTAAAATTAAATAAAAATGGAGCCCAAACAAGGGCAAAATCTCATTAATCTCTTAACTATGCTAAAAGCGTAATTTAACGTTAACTAACTTTTTGATAACCAATTTAGTTTATTTATTTTCTGCATGGAGTTATTAGCATGATGTTGTATCGATCCCTCAATGTAATATGGTATACGTTTGTAGTATAATGCTATTTCATAAAATACCAATCAAGTTATAGCATTATACAATTTATACTAGGACATTGTAGCATTAAACAGAATGGTTATATTACTTGACCGGCAAATTAAAATAAGACAAATTAAGTATAAAATGTTATAATACTACAATCTTATAAAAAGTACAATACTATGCATAACTTGGTACAACGCTATTACTTAGTTACTCTAAATCAGTAGTTATATTCTTTAATTTTTTCAATCACTAACCCCACACTAACGTTTGAATATGTTACGTATTTTCATGAGAACTATCACGTCGATATTCTGCATTAGTAGTGTTGTGAATTAATATTGCTCACCTTACAATAGAAATATGTAAAATTTACTCGTGGTCAATATCCAAAAAAAATTACATGGGTCTTAGCTAGTAGATCAGTTGTTGTGTTGTCTGCTAGGGACATCACAGATAGTATTGGTATCCATACTGCCATGAAGTTTACTTTAACGTTGCCCTTAAGCACAAGAAAACTTTGTCTCTTCTTCCTCCACAGGACTTGGCCTCTAAGAGTAAGGAGGTTAAACACGTATCGTCAAGGGGGGACGATGATGTTGTTAAAAGGATAATTTGTAATCTATCTTCAACTAATCAAAATCCGAATTGGAAACTTCAACAACAAAGGAAGATTCAAAGAGTTCAAATTCAAATTGAACACTTCAACCTTCAAAGGCTTGATTCATTGAATGGTCAAATGGATAAGGTTTTTAATTCGAGTTGTATACTCAACTTATGCAAGCTGGAAATGAACATAGACAGCAATCTGATGTTCACTAACAGCTGTAATCTGGAAATTACATGATGGAGCAGCCATTTGACACTTCTCATGTTCAAACACAGCTGTAATTGAAGACATAACAGCTGCAAATGATGAAGAAAAACAGCTATTATCTAGTTTACTCAATGTTTTCTATAAATATGAAGGCATCTATCTAGTGTCAAGTATGTAGAAGAAGTAAGGAAAAATCTCTCAAAAATAGAGAGAAGAGTGTGCTGTAGCAACTCCTTTGTAATCCCCAAATTTCATTAGTAAAATCTCATATTTCTCCAATCTCTATCCTTCTACATCCAACAAATTTTATGGTATCAGAGCTTAGGTAAAATTCATAAACCTATTCCTACCAAATTCCTACCAAAAGCTGAGATAAAACCAGCCTCAAAAACACCATAAAACCACCAGTTTTTTTTTTTTACAGAAATAGGGCAGGTATGGCAACAAATTTGGCGGCCTCCTTGTTCACTTATTCACCAAGTCAAGTGCCAATCTTTGAAGGTGAGCACTATGAGTATTGGAGTAGTCAAATGCAAACTTTTTTCACCTCTTTAGATTTATGGGAAGTCATTGAGGATGATGAGGTGGTAGAAGATTCGACCAAGAGAGGTGAAGAAGATCCAAAGTTGCAAAAGGAATACAAAAAGAAAGATGCAACGGCATTGTGATATATTCAACAATGAGTTGGAAAATCAATTTTTCCTCGTATATTTGGTGTTAAAAAAGCCAAAGATGCGTGGAAAATTTTAAATCAAGAATTTCAAGGTTCGGAGAAAACTATCGCCTTGAAACTTCAAACTTTGTGGAAATATTTTGACAATCTCAAAATGGAAGAACGAGAGTCGGTTCGTGATTTCTCTTCACGAGTTTCGGAGATTGTAAATCAAATCAAAAGTTGTGGAAATACGATTAAAGACAAAAGAGTTTCTGAAAAAGTGCTCGATGTCTCCCGTCAAAATTCGATCATGTAGCCGCCGCAATTGAAGAGTCAAAGGATTTGTCTAAAATGACCATGTACGAGTTGACCGGATCGCTTCTTGCACATGAGCAAAGAATCAATCGTTTGGCTAGTCAATCAACCGAACAAGCCTTCCAATCAAAGCAAGCGTCAAAAATAACTTCAAGCAATCATGGAGGTTCAAACAATAAAAAGGGTAAGTTTAGCAAGTGGAGTCAAAATGAAAAGCAAAGCAATTGGAAAGCCAAGGCACCACAACAATCCGGTAAGGCTCAATCTTGCATTATTTGCAAAAAGAATAATCATGAATCAAAAGATTGCTATTTTAAATGCAAAAGATACAAGGTGCCTAATCATTCTCAAAAGGATTGTTGGTTACAAAATAAGGAGAAAAATGAAGATGCGGCAAATTTTTTGAAAGAAAGTGAAGATGAAATTTTATTTTATTCTCATCAAAATGGTGACTTTGAATCCAAGAATAAATGGTATTTGGATAGCGGCGCTAGCAATCACATGACAGGAAATAAAGATATCTTTGTAGAGATCAATCCAAATATCATTTCTCAAATTATTCTCGAAGATGGAACATAAAGAAGAGCAGAAGGAAAAGGCATCATTGCAGTCCAAAGTAAGGGAGGTAACAGAGAACTTATTACTGATGTTCTTTATGTGCCAAATCTTTCATATAATCTCTTAAGTATTGGACAACTCTTGCAAAAGAATTTTTCGGTGCACTTTGATGATGAAAGATGCAAGATCTTTGATAAAAAGAAAAATGTCATAGTGGCAAATGTTGAAATGAAAAATAAAACCTTTTGTCTCATGTTGCCACTAGACAACAATTGTGCACTCAAAGCTCATAATGCAGATTTATCATATCTATGGCATTTGCGATATGGTCATTTAAATGGCAGAGGACTTCAACTGCTCAAGGAGAAAAATATAGTGATCGGACTTCCTAAAATTCAAAAGACAGACAAAGTGTGTGAAGGTTGCATCTATGGAAAAATGCATAAGCTTCCATTTCCTAAAACTTCATGGCGAGCTAAAATGCCATTGGAGCTTGTTCATTCAGATATTTGCGGACCAATGCAAACTCCTACTCTTGAAAATAAGAGATATTTCATTCTCTTTGTTGATGATTACACAAGGATGATGTGGATTTTCTTTCTGAATCAAAAATCTGAGGCATTCTCAACTTTTCTAAAGTTTAAAGCATTTGCAGAAAGACAAAGTGGATTTCTAATAAAGACATTGAAGACTGATCGCGGAGGAGAATTTCTCTACAATCCCTTTATTGAATATTGCAAAGTTAATGGCATTCAAAGGCAGCTAACAATTAGCAGAACTCCGCAACAAAATGGAGTAGCTGAGAGAAAGAATCACACTATTGTCGAAATGGCAAGAAGCATGCTAAAAGGCAAAGGAATTCCAAATCTTTATTGGGCAGAAGCTGTAAACATGGTAGTATATATTCTCAATCGATCGCCTACAAAAGCTGTCAGAAATAAAACTCCATTCGAGGCATGGCACAAAAAGAAGCCAAAGGTAGACCACTTTAAAATTTTTGGTAGCACTGCCTATGCCTTCGTTCCATCACAAAACAGAGAGAAGTTTGATGAGAAAGGACAGAAACTTCTATTCATTGGATATAGCGACGAGTCTAAAGGATATCGTTTACTAAATCCAGAGACAAATAAAATAACAGTTTCTCGAGATGTTGTGTTCGATGAAAGTACAACTTATGATTGGAAAGGAAAGCAAGTCGTGGATTCCAGACCCTATCAATTTGATTATCCATCGACATCTCAAATTCCCAACACTGAATAGCTTATAGCTCTAAATATTCCAACAATTGAAGAATAGTCAGAAACCCCTCCAAGAAAAACACGTTCACTAAGAGAAATATATGAATCGTAGGAACTCGGATTTTTCTCTTGTGAACCTCAATCATATGAAGAAGCTTCAAAAGATAAAAGTTGGACAAAAGCAATGAATGAAGAAATATCCGCCATTGAGAAAAATAAAACTTGGGAACTCGTCGAGTTACCAGACGGAAAGAAGACCATTGGTTTGAAGTGGATCTATAAAATCAAATACAATGAAGACGGGTCAATTCAAAAATATAAAGCTCGGCTCATGGCTAAAGGATATTCTCAACAACCAGGAGTCGACTTCAGAGAGACATTTGCTCCAGTTGCAAGAATGGAGACAATACGTATAGTTCTAGCATTAGCAGCTCAATTGGAATTAAAAGTGTTTCAGCTCGATGTAAAATCAGCATTCTTAAATGGCAAAATTCAAGAAGAAGTGTATGTTGAACAACCTGAAGGGTTCAAAATCAAAGGCAAAGAAGACAAAGCTTATCGTCTTCAAAAAGCATTATGCGGGTTAAAGCAAGCACCCCGAGCATGGAATAGCAAAATCAATAGCTATTTCATTCAAAATGGCTTCAATCAAAGCACAAGTTCTTATCGTATGCCTCTACGTGGATGGTCTTATCTATTTTGGAACAAATGAATACATGGTGGATGAATTCAAGAAGAAAATGATGAAAGATTTTGAAATGTTAGACTTGGGACTCATGAGATATTTTCTTGGGATTCAAGTAAAGCAAAGTCCAAGAAGAATTTTTCTTTCTCAGGCAAAAAAATATTGACGATCTTCTCAAAAAATTCAAAATGAGTGAGTGCAAGCCAATCTCTACTTCGATGGCCTTAAATGAAAAATTCCAAGTTTATGATGATGCAGAAAAAGTTGATGCCACACTCTACATAAAATTGATTGGACCATTAATTTATCTTAATACAAGGCCAGATATTACGTATTCAGTCAGCTTATTATCCAGATTCATAAATGAACCACCAAGTAAACTACATTTTGTAGCAGCAAAAAGAATTTTGAGATTCCTTAAAGGAACCAAGAACCATGGTATCGAGTTTAAAAAGGAGAATAATTGCAAACTTGTTGGTTATACAGATAGTGAGTAGGCTGGATCAGTTGATGATCGAAAGTGCACTTCTAGATACATCTTTTGTCTAGGATCAAATGTGATTTCCTGGAGTTCAAAAAAAATAGAAATCCATTGCTTTATCATCAACAGAAGCAAAGTATATCACTACTACAAATTCGGCTTGTGAAGCTCTTTGGCTTAGAAGAATTTTGAAAGATTTGAAATTTGAGCAGGAAAGACCAACAACAATTTATTGCGATAATATGTCGACAATTGCGATGACAAAAAATCCAGTCTTTCATGCTAGGTCAAAACATATTGAGCTTCGACATCACTTTATAAGAGATTTGGTAAATCAAGAAGAAATATGCATGGAGTTGATAAATACCAACGATCAACCGGCCTATATGATGACAAAGCCAATGACAATTGATAAGTTCGAGAAATTCAAGAAGCATTTGAAGATTACAAATTAAGAGGGGGTGTTAAAAGGATAATTTGTAATCTATCTTCAACTAATCAAAATCCAAATTGGAAACTTCAACAACAAAGGAAGATTCAAAGAGTTCAAATTCAAATTGAACACTTCAACCTTCAAAGGCTTGATTCATGGAATGGTCAAATGGATAAGGTTTTTAATTCAAGTTGTATACTCAACTTATGCAAGTTGAAAATGAACATAGGCAGCAATCTAATGTTCACCAACAGCTGTAATATGGAAATTACACGATGGAGCAGCCATTTGACACTCCTCATGTTCAAACATAGCTGTAATTGAAGACATAACAGCTGCAAATGATGAAGAAAAACAGCTATTATCTAGTTGTGGTTATAGTAAATTCTTAAGTCTAGTTTACTCAATATTTTCTATAAATATGAAGGCATCTATCTAGTGTCAAGTATGTAGAAGAAGTAAGGAAAATCTCTCAAAAATAGAGAGAATAATCCCCCAAATTTCATTAGTAAAATCTCATATTTCTCCAATCTCTATCCTTCTACATCCAACGGATGTGTCTAAGCGACCTCCTCCCCTTCAAGGGGCTAGTGGTTCGACCTCGTCCCTTTTTAGGGACCCTTCTAAGAAGAGAGAGATGCCAAGTGGGTATGAGTTGGTTAAGAACCTTAAGTCTTTAGTTTTCCATGTATTGATGAGGAGCTTGACCCGAAAACATCGTCGACACTTTCTCCTTTATCTCCAAGGCTTCCAATTCCACTATTTTTGTTTTTATTTAAACTCCGCTTGGGAGAAGTTTCCAAAAGAGCTTACCCCTGAGCAAAGGAAAAATCTAATTGTACCTATCTCTCATGAGCTGCTCTGCCTCATCATGATCAGCACCCAGTATAATGTTTGTGTTTTTTGGGCCGACAAACTGGAGATAGGGATGTAATGGATAAAAAAAAGTTCGAGTTTTTTCGTCCAAGCCGAGCCAACTTGGCCCAGGCCCCTTTTTTTTTTTTTTTTTTTTTAAGTCATGAAATTCGTAATTTTTTTGACAGTATAAATTATGTGCAATTTATACTTAGATTAAATAAATGTTACAACCCTCATCCCTTTTCGGGCTTGAAATTGATTAAAATCAATGTGGGTAGAGTTAAAATTGTACACAAATAAAATATTTTGTGTACAATTTTTTTAAAACAAATGTATCTGAATGTTACATAATTTTTTGAAACTAATTCAAATTTTGAATTTTGAATTTTGAATTTCAATGCAAAGTTGATGGGATTCATCAATGTTTTAGCAGCTTTGCAATTTTGGCTACTTGCATTATGTGCTGGCAGCTACAACTGCTTGATATACAGATATCTTATCGCTACCTACAAGCTGGATTTCTACCCACTTTTTGCAGGCAGCTACTGTAGCAATCTGTTAATGGCAGATAGTCTAAAGGGCCAGTCACGGACACAGCCCATGTAGCTCGACGAGCCACACAGGCTGGCTCTAGCTCGGACCGATACTTAAATTTCGTTGGTCCCATTGAGCTGCAAACCAAGCTAGCTCGAGCTTTGTTCAAGTTGAGCTAGGGCTATCGAGTCGACAAGTCAAATTGAAATCCCTAATTGGAGAAGAAAACTAATTATTAGAGAAAATGTGCAACTCTCTTCAGAAAAAGTTGGGGAGATCTGAGAAAGAAAAGAAAAAATATGAAGAAATGAGCAGAGGCGCTGAGGCCTGGAGGCTTCCTCAGTGGCTGAAGTTAAGAACTTAGAAGTGTTTGCAAAGATTTTGGAATTGGCAAAGAAACACCATTCAGTTTACATTGCCAAAATTGACAACGAGATCTTGTGCCTCAGAGAAGAAATTCAAATAGTCAAGGCAGATCAATATGCTCTCTTTCATGGCCTTGATAAGCAAGGATTGTGAAGGCCTTGCTTTTCATTCAGGAAGAAAGTGCGGGGACAAAGTTGACTTTTAAAAAATCTAGCTTTGATAAGTTTTTTTCGCTCATAGTTCTAATGCCATTTGAACATGTTATTTTATTTGTCTCTGGGGGATTTATAATGTTTTAATGTGTTCGTTCGCATTGTTTTATAGGTTAGGTGACTTGGTGAAAACTGTAAGTTTTGGAACTTGAATGATGTGATAAAGTGAATTGGAATGAAAGAGGCCAATTGAATGAAGAAAGATGGGTCAAGGCATCAAAATTGGCGCCCAAGCATCACTACAGAATTGAAAAATAATTGCACAATAGAAGTGCCATAGAGCCAGTGAAGTGGCTTCCTACCGCCGCTTCTCTGTGGAAATTACATGATATTGGTGCCCCAGCGCCATGATTGTGGAGCCTAGACACCGCCTAAAGAGATGAATTTTAGCTTCCCAGGCCCTTTCTAAAAGTCCAATCCAACTCTAACTCTTTGAAGAACAAAAAGATGATATAACTACAAACCTAGGAAAGACTTCAAAGATAGAATTTGATTAGGCAAGGACGGGGGATCAAGCTAGAAAGCAAAATCAACATCACGAAGAAGATCTAATCACTACCATAAATCAGTTTCTCTAGTCTTTTATATACTTTTTATTATCAATTTGATATGTCTCTTTCATCCATCATGAACTAAATTTCTTATATCGGGTTTGATGTAATCCAACTTGATATCATGTTTTGATATTTAATAGTTTCCTTTTTTTTTTTTTTTTAGATTTTCCAATTAGTTTATTCGTAGTGTTTGAGTTGAATGCTTTCAGTTAACTAGCAATTGATTGAATGATTTGATTGTTTAAGTTTTGGCTCTCGAGAGATGGAACCTTAGTTGAGATCTTAGAATAACACAACCTAGGTTTCATATGTTTCAAGGGAAAGTATGAATCCTTTGAAGTAGTTCCACATAAGAACCATAAAACCATAAACTTGAAAATTCTTGGACTTTTAATTCTAGATAGAGATACTAGAATTGAATTTTAGGAATAACTTTTACCTGGCACTCGAGAGATGGAGTAAAATTACATTGGGTACTTGCTGCTATACCTGGAAAATTAATTAAAGATAACCATATAATTGAAAAACATAGTTGATAGTTAGATGAAATCATAATCCCACACTTTTTTAATATTGATTAATCATTAAAATTTGCATAAAATTTTTGAATTCGTCAAAACATTCCAGTGTATTTAGATATAAAAAATAAAAAAATAAAAAAGACTTTGATTATAAATTCAATTGTCTAAATAGAACAAAGGCCATTCAATTATAGTACTTTTTAAGAATTTGATTTTCAATCCTCATATGTTCAACATCCTAACTTAACCATTATGTCATAAAATTTGACACCGTGCGCTTGCGTAACAAGTTTTTGGGGCCATTGCCAATGATTGGTGTTTTTTTTTTTTTTTTTTTTTAATTAATCACTAGTTTGCCTTGATTTTAATCTAGACTTCTTTACTTTTAGTAGTTCGCTTATTTTATTTCAGCTATTTATATGAAGATCAAGGAGTTCTGAACTACTGCCTGATGATCCTAGGTTTGAAAGAACTTTTCAGTTTTTAAGGAGTATAAGAAGAAACAAACTTGAAGCAACTATAGCAAACAAAACAATAAGCAGTGAGCTATTCAAGACAATGTCTAACCCGTTGCCAACGACTATTACTTTGGTATTACGCGCTAAACTATTGTGGTAAACAAATTTGAAATAAAGCCCGCATTTATTAGTATGGTGATGCAGAATTAGTTCGGATGATTTCCATTAGAAGATCCAAATCTTCAACTTACTACTTTTTTTGAGATCTGTGATACTATAATGATGAATGGTACTATTGAAGATACCATCAGACTATGTTTATTCCATTTCTCCTTGAGGGCTAAAGCAAAGAGATGGCTTCAATCATTTCATTAAGGATCTATCACCGCTTGGGTAGGATTGGCTCAAAAATTCTGCATCAAAATCTTTCCCCCTTAGAAGTCAGCTCAATTGCAAAGTGATATAGTGCAATTTCAGACAAACTGGCTTTGAACAATTATATGAGGCTTGGGATAGATTTAAAGAGTAAATTTGAAGATGTTTTTGGTATGGTCATCAGATTGGTTGCAGAATAAGATATTCTACAACGGGTTGAATGGTCACACTGATAATAATTGATGCTGCTTCGGGTGCTACCTTACTGTCAAACACTGCAAAAGATACGTATTCATTATTGGATGAAATAGCCACCAACAATCATCAATGGCCAAGTGATCATTCAAGTGTAAAGAAAGTTGCTGGTCTTTATGAGTTAGATCCCGCTGCAACTTTTATAGCTCAAATGTGGACGCTTACTAGCCAAATAGTTGCATTGACTATATAGGGAACTCAACCAAGACAAGGTGTGGCTATAACTGCTTCTACACCAAACTAGGAGATTGATATGGAGAATGAGCAAGTCCAGTATGTAAATGGTCAAAATTTTAAACAAAGAGGAAATAACTTATCAAACTGCTACTATCCAGGTTATGAAAACTATGAGAATCTATCTTAAGGTAAAGCTAGAAATATGCTGCAATCTTTTCCTGCGTTCAGTAATTAGGCTTTAAAAGGAAAGCCATCACCGGAGGATATTTCAGAGAATTGGGTAGTTAGGCTTTTGAAGGGAAGCCATCACTGAGGATATTTTAGAGAATATGGTGAATTTCAACAAGGATGAATCAAGTGTAAACAACATCGAAACTCATATGACCAACATGGTGGGGCCACAATAAAAAATGTTGTTGTACAGATTAGTCAGCTAGCTACTGCAACAAATTCTCAAATTAGAGAAAAATTTCGTAGTGACACAGAGGTAAACGTAATGGAACATTGCACTGCTATCACCCTGAAAAGTGGTAATGAAATTGGAGCAAGCAAGTCTAAAGAGACTGTAGTGTCTACACCGTATTCCAAACATGAAGCAAATTAATTGCAAAACGGGAAATCCAAGCAGGAAACCCAAAGAAGGTTCTTAAGCCTAATTCACTCTCATTCGCAGACAATCCACCAATTATGAAACAACGGTGCCATATCCATAGAGATTCTTAAACAAAAAGTTTGACGTATAGTTTTCAAAATTTCTAGAGATCTTCAAAAAAATTCATATCAACATATCATTTGCTGATGCTTTGGCAGAAGAAGTTATGCCAATTTCTTGAAAAAAGTGATGTCAAAGAAAAGAAGTTAGGGAAGCACGAGGCAGTGCAGTTTATCGAGGAATGTAATGCAATTTTCTAAAAGAAACTTCATCCTAAGTCAAAAGATCCAGGTAACTTGACAATTTTTTGCGCAATTGGTAGGTTTTCTTTTGATAAAGCACTATGTGATGTTGGGACTAGCATAAATTTGACACCTATTTTCGTATACAAGAAGTTGGGCCTTGGAGAAGTGAAATCGACTACCATCACTATAAAACTTTGTAATAAATATTCTCTGGCAATTATTTCTTAATTACAAAAAAATATATATATATATTCAATGATAATGTTTACATAAATTTTATAATATTTACAATTATTTACTAATTAAAACAATAATTTAATAAACAATATTTACGGATCGCAATTAAATTCATATAAATCTCATGCTAACTTATTCCTTCAAATTTGTATTCATGATTGGTTGATTCCATCAACCTTATGTGTTATATTAAAAATTCATTATACTTTATGACAAACATGCTGCAAAATATTGTGTTAGTTTAGTATCGTGTAACTAAAAACTAAGTTTTAAAGTTAAAAAAAAAAATTATAAACACTTACAATATTGATTGTCTCGCCATCGTCGTACCCTGCACGATGGCTAATTAGTCATGCACAGTCACGCCGCTCATCTAGCCAACAAAGGAACGTCGCAGCTACTAGCTTCAGATTTTGTTCGAGCTGACCCTATGTAAAACATGAATGATCAGGGTCGTACACATATATAGTTGAGTCAACTAAGACTATCTCCACGGCAATGCAGTGATGATTCGCGATCACTAGAATGTACATATGCAGGCAACCCTCCCATGACTTTCTTTTAATATTCGATGACATCCCTATGACTATTTAACTTTCATTATCAGTGAGCCAATCTCCCGAAGTGATGATGTCATGGAACCACTTGTAAGCGTCTAGGATCGTCATTTGAGTTATTGTACGGCTAGTTCTGAAAAAAGAGACAGAGAAAATGTTAAAAGAAGCATATATGCGTTATTGTAGCGTACTTTACTAAAATCATACAATAAATATTTACCCAAGCAAAATTTTTCTCCACTTCATCTCTAACGCTTTCCACTTGGCATGCACAGTATCTCGAAATAGAATGGTATACGTCCCATTGACAAACCTTCTCCTCTTCGCCTCAACCATGATGGAGGAAATGACATATTATTATGGCAAATTCGACCTCTTGCCAACTGTCTACTTTGGTATGTTAACAGCACTCTTTTTACCATCAATCACGTTGGGCTTCCTATCCTCTTTCACCCCAAGGACTGCAACTTCTCTAGGCTCGCCACCTCCTCTTCCTCGGAGACCATCATATCCTCGAGGCTCACTACATCCTCCACCTTGGGGACCATCACCTCTTCTAGGCTCGCCACCTCCTTCAAACGATAGCTCAAATATGGTAAAGTGGAAAATAAGGGGTTTTTACAGGATCAATTTTAAAAGTACCCCAAATAAGAATAACTTTATTCAGCCACACTGTAACTTATAAAAAAAAGTCATATCAATTGACTTCTGAAGTGCATGCATACAAATTTGTGTTCTTATAAAGTTAAACTACTGAAGGAAATTTTATTAATTCTATTTCAGGTTAGTGTATGCAATTAATATGCCAATTTTAACTTATTTCACAATTAATGTGATTTTATATTTATTTAATATAAGACTTAGACCTTTTAGGTAGTTGAAGCGTCCAAATAATGGAACCTTGACGGAATTGCTATAGCAATAAGAATGACACCAGCACCATTTCAATTATCCTAGGCATAAAATCATAATAGGATATCATATTTCCCTATCTCTGGTGGGATAATTAAGGGGCAATGGGATGTTGCTAAAAGTTGATAAAAGTTGGTGGATCCCATGAAATTTGTAATGAAAAAGTGTGTGAAAGTTGTGGGTAAGTTTGGTTAGAAATGAAGTTGACCAGTTTTTAAACAAAAATAAGTCTACCAAACAAGCAATAAATTAAACAATGTGTTGAGAAATAACATCCCGAGTTTCTCATTTCTCGTATTGTTATTTGTGCATATAAATATACAAGTGACACTCTAAAGAAATACATTCCTGAAAAACATAGTATACTCTGAGCCATACGGACAGAGATTATAGGGAAACTTGGATAAAAAGACTATAAACAGACACGCTTTAATTAACATAGTACATTCACAGCCCTATGAATAATGTAATAAAGAAATTTATATAAACTAGAATTACAAGATCAAGTAGTATCATATTTCCTATCATGTCCTTGCAGGATTGAGGTTCCATCATGAACATCATTAATCTTGTATTCCTGTCCAAGGCTCGGAAAGATAACGGTTTGACTAGGGAGTTGACACCTTGATCAGCGATGTGAAAGTGGTATACTCTTAGTCAATGTCAAAGTAAAAGGTGACAGGCAAATGGAATTTATACGAGAATGTAAGACTGGATTAAGGTAATCGATTTTAATGCTTGTTTGGTAAATTTTTGTTTGCTGAGAATACTAGTCAATTTGTTTCTAGCCGCATATCATGAGACTTGCAAAGTTTATGAGCTTGTAGCAACATCAAATGGCCCCTTAATTATCCCCACCTGAGAAATGGAAAGATATTATCATATTATGATTCATGTAATAATATTTAGCACCACTGGAGAAACTGTAAGTATTATGCCCTAGGTCCAATCAAGTTTGGACATAAATACTTTTATATATAATTAATACAATTAAGTGGTAGATCTATTATTGAATTAATAGACAATTAAATAAATAATAGAGTCCGTAGATTCAAATATTTGTAATTTGTTAATCACAAGGAGTTGTGATTGTGAGATACAAATTACATCTGATTGAATCTTAAATCATCCGTCGTCGTAAGTAATAACGAGATACGGATATCGTTATTACGGATAGACCATCACGTGTGGCATTTCTTACTTGTGAAGTAAGTAGTTGATCTCACAAGCTAAAGTGTGGTGACACTTAAATGAACACGTGGATGTTTTTGTTATAGAATAAAACATTGGAGACCCGTCGAGAGATTCCACATGGATAACTATCTGAGTGTCAGTGGTTAATCTCTAACGTTCGGTCGTGGAATTGGTCCTTTGACTTGAGGTCGTTATAGTACCTTATATGAGGACAGTCATACTTTGGCGGTGTTGGATGTTGCTCTGAAAAGGGCCGCTAATACGATATCGTTCGGGTATGTCAAGAATCGTATGAAGGTTGTGATTGATCAATAAAGGATTCGTCGCTCTTAGATAGTAGGAGATTATGATCTGCGTTTCATTCAATTAAGTCGATGATGAAATCCTTGGCCAAGGTGTACTCATAAGTCGAAAAGGAGTTTTCGACTTATATTGACTTAATAGTGGAGTGAAAGATATGATCGATGATCGAGATTGACACAACTCCATATCTCGTAATTGATCGGATCATATTGACGAAGGGATTATAGTTTCACGGTAAACGAACGAATTTGGTTTTGTCATACCACGTGACATTTCCCGTCACATGTATTGCCCTGACACATTGCTAGATGTCAATCAGGGACGGCGAATGTGAATTGACGATAAATTAAAAGGGTGTTTTAATTTATCAATTTTGATTAGATCAAAATAATATTTCACGACATTAGGCATCGT
>NW_019252586.1:230598-235528 GCF_002742605.1 Olea europaea var. sylvestris | reverse complement strand
CTAGCTCAGGCAACTACTACTACTCCCCACCACCGCCACCTTATTCGCCTCCTGGTGGCACCACTGGATATTTCTACCCTCCACCTTACAAAAGCTACCCTTCAGGTCCTACACCACCGCCTCCAAATCCAATTGTGCCCTACTTTCCTTACTACTACCATTCTCCACCGCTACCTTCATCTTCTCCGCTGCTAAAACATTCATTTTCTTTCTTAATCACTGTGTTTATCTTTAACTCTCTTTTATAATCAAGGAAATCCTTTTAGCTTTCTTGATAGCAGGAAAATTGAAGAAAATGAGAATAAATTGTCAGATTCACAGAATCCTTCTCCACCAAATTCAGGGGGTGAGTGAATTTTCTAATTTCCAGTTCCATCGTGTTTACAAGTAGCTTTTTCGGCTAAAAAAGTGAATTTTAAGCACCTGCATTTCACAATGAAGAAAAATTGAAGCTGATGATGCCTCGAGCAGTGGAATATTCTGTAAATTCTTGATATTTCTCCCCCGCCCCCCTAATTTTTCCTGTCTATTAAGTTACCAATTTATATAAGCGGTTTTGGATAATTATGAAGTGTCAATTTCTAATTATTTAAACATCCCTTTCTTTATCTATGCTTGTTAATTTTAACTTATGATGAGCTTGTCTGCTTATTGTTACTTTGAATTTATTTCATACTATTACCATTAATTATCTGTTCAACTACCTGTACTGGCTGCAATTATATGGAGACGTTGAATGTGAACCTAATGCAATCCTTTTACACTAGTCGAGCTTGGACCTACTGTTAAAAAATCATAGGCATAGTAACATTCTAGCAACGTTGATCTTCGATGATGGATCTGTATGTGAAGCTAATAGAAGAATCTAGAAAAGTAAAATGTTTTAAGCGTGGACTCACTCCATTGGTCCTTTCTCACTTGCTTATTTTCCCTTTATCTATACACTGTATAATGGTACTACAAATGTGAGGCTGGTAAGCTTCCCAAAGGAATGCATGTTCTTATGAACTTGAAAAGTATTAGACAATGTAAAAGAAGAAGAAAAAAAATAATGAATCGTTCTTGATGCATGTGGCGTATGTTGCGACGGAGAGTTTTACATTGCCTACAATGTTTATATATCGCGGCGGTGTTGGATGAATAAATAGATTAGTAGGTGCGTGTTTTTTGGTTCGATTGACACATACATGTGTTCATGTTTTACGATTTCTATTGACAAGATAAATTAGATGATATTATATAGTAACAAGAAAGAAAAGGCATTAAAATCTTGATTATAATACTACATGATCGAATCTATCACTGTGTTAAACGTGCGCTTAAGTCATCTGGCATGACTGTGTAGTCTTGCATGAATAACATGGCATTTATTCGGACGGGACATTACTAGACACGAGCTCTACTTGTGAACATGTTTGTGCTTAAATGTGCATCGGACATCTATGACCTACTCATATGGTTTGTTCATTAACATTAAACATAACTGTCTATTATAGTGTACAATCCCGTCTAATGTATAGTATGTTATTGTGCTCTTAAATTCTAGCAGTGGCAAATGGTTGAGGACATCGAATCCATTGGCAAAGTGGAGTGTAGTATGTGTATCTTTATTTGTATTTAAACTGTGGGGATCATAGGTAAATTATTGTGGAGTGTGAATTTATTAGAAGGGATAATTGGGGTAAGGGGGTGTTAGCTGGATGCCAAACTTTTTCTTCTTGTGGGGGTCCTATAATTTGACAAAAGGCGTCCATGTGAAGAAAAGACACTTTTGGGTTGCTTAAATTTTGGTTGTTTTTGTGATTTTTAGTGGAGAAGTTATCATGGAATGTTACCTCGACTTGAGCGTTGGAATAAAGACGTTGTAAGATTAGAGATGTCGCTTTGATCATGCCCAAATTTTATCACGGGATTAACTTTTTTTTTTCTTTTTTCTTTTTCTAGCAGCTTAGCCGGCTCGGTTCTTTGAGTTGCAGTCTCAAATAGATATACTTGTAGTCTACGGGATGTTAATATTTAATGAACGGTTACGAGCATAATTTTAATTTTTGAGAAAGTTAATTTTTGTTTAATTCAAATCAAGCCGCCACTTCAAGTTAATATTTCAAAAAAAGTTTGGAAAGGAGATCTAATTACTTGGACAGAGACTTATTGATTTCAACTCAAGAGTCAAATTGAGAGAGAAATAGTTCCAAGAACATTATAAAATACAAGATGTATCAGTTCAATAAGCTGTGCAAAGTGCGTAAGAGAAACCATATGCTATTGTAAAATTGCAAGATCAAATTTATTGTCTGGTATTATTTTCATTGTTTTTAATAGTTGTTTTCAAACACGTAAATAATTGTAAGCTTTGTTTTGTTATGATTATATTGTAATTTTGTTTATGAATATCTTAATTATTTAATTAAACATTCAACTCAAATTATTCACAGTTAATTTCTTTCAATAATCTTTTTTGTAGAACATATTATAATTCATGCACTATTCACAGAGTCAAAAATTTAATTTTATCCACACATTTCATGATATTAAGATTTTTAACTGTTTTGCAACTTACATCAAAATCAACTAAAAATACTATTTTTAACAAAATCAAACAGGGCATAGTGTTTTGTTTTTTAGTTATTTCTCTCTTTTTTTATCTTTTTTTGGGTATGATAACAAGTCACTTAATATTGCAGAGCTTTAATATTACAGAATTACTTTTGCTATATATTAATATAACTGAGCTTGGTCATAATTGCTATTCCTACTATGTTTGTTAGTAAAAACTCTGGTCTCTAGTCTTGTTAAAATCCTTTCTTCTCACTGTTTCTATAAGACATGTCTTATAATTCGTTTGATTGGAATATGCATATTTACAATCACTATGTTATGCTATGTGTTTTTAGATTCTCGGACGATTGGCAGCTTCAATGGACAAACCATTTGTTTTGGTCTCAAAGAGGTGCCTGGAACCTTGTCATCCCTCAAACTGTCTATAGCCTCAAGATCAAAGATTTGACACAACAGCTTAGCATTTTCAGGTAATATCTTTATCTAGAATTCAAAGAATTCCATTACTAGTTTTACTTCATATCAAACCGACCAACCCAACCCGACTCGACCGAAACTTGATTGGGTTGGGTTTCAGTATTTACCAAGGTTGGGTTGGTTTGATTTTATATCGAGCCACCTTGTTGGGTTGGGGCCAAAAACTGACCCAGCACTACCCATGCCCACTCCTACGCAAAAACAAATTTTCAACAATAATTATTTAGAAAACCCAAAAAAGTTGTGAAAAATCGCAACATCCAGATCAAGTAAATCTATACCCACTTGAAAATAAAAACAATAACTTAATCTTAGCATTGTACCTCTTGTAGGAACTCAAAAAGGACACACACCGTATAGAATATAATTTATTTAAAGTAGATCCCCTTATAAGAATGGACACCGCATCATATTTCCAAATTTTTTGTTACATCATTAATTACCAGACAATTTTTCAAATGACAGCTTTTAGTTTATGATAATTTCTCTTCCAAGATAAACCAGCTGTCTTTATTTTTATATAAATGGGAGGGAGGATCCTGTGCTCACCAGTTCCGTAAATAATTGTATCGTTACCACGTGACAAGTGCCTAACAAAGTGGTAATCATTATAATTAAATCCAAGTTTACATCTAAATCGTAGTTAAATGTTTAATATATTTGCAAATGGGTGCTTCCAATGTTGACTTAAGCACCAATAGTAGTTAATGCATTGACGGACTGAGAACGTGACCATGGATTTTTTTTTTAAAAGTTGAGTTAGTGTTTGTTTGATAGAGATTTTAATAATTGATTTTTTGATCGTTAGAGATAAAGTGAGTCCTATCTATGGGAGAAGAATTTAAAGATTACGATTGAAATAGTGAAATAACGATAAAAAACTGATTTTAATTTGCTTAAAATCTGTATCAAATAAGCACTTAACTCCCGTCTGTTTCTCATTCTTTGTCCCTATAAATGATAAATATGATCATTATCCATCACTTCAAACCATCATATTTGACTTCCTCTCTCTTATGTGGGTTCAATAACGACTGTATTTTTCATTCTCATTCTTATAAGAATGGAAATTAAACGGGGACTTAATATGTAAAAAAAATGAATAATACTATGTAATCTCACAGGATTTGCAACCCAATTTAGGTGGCACTAAATGATTGGTTAAGCGAACGGTGGAATTAAATAATTCATTTAATTCTGTATATCAATTAATATCACATTAGCGTTGTAAGTATTATGCCCTAGGTCCAATCGACTTTGGACATAAATACTTTTATATGTAATTAATGCAATTAAATGGCAGATCTATTATTTAATTAATAGACAATTAAATAAATAATAGAGTCCGTAGATTCAAATATTTGTAATTTGTTAATCACAAGGAGTTGTGATTGTGAGATACAAATTACATCTGATTGAATCTTAAATCATCCGTGGTCGTAAGTAATAACGAGATACGGATATCGTTATTACGGATAGACCATCACGTGTGGCATTTCTTACTTGTGAAGTAAGTAGCTGATCTCACAAGTTAAAGTGTGGTGACACTTAAGTGAACACGTGGATGTTTGTTATAGAACAAAACATTGGAGACCCGTCGAGAGATTCCACATGGATAACTATCTGAGTGTCAGTGGTTAATCTCTAACGTTCGGTAGTGGAATTGGTCCTTTTGACTTGAGGTCGTCATAGTACCTTATATGAGGACAGTCATACTTTGGCGGTGTTGGATGTTGCTCTGAAAAGGGCCGCTAATACGATATCGTTCGGGTATGTCAAGAATCGTATGAAGGTTGTGATTGATCAATAAAGGATTCGTCACTCTTAGATAGTAGGAGATTATGATCTGCGTTTCATTCAATTAAGTCAATGATGAAATCCTTGGCCAAGATGT
>NW_019252586.1:201128-230477 GCF_002742605.1 Olea europaea var. sylvestris | reverse complement strand
GATGATCGAGATTGACACAACTCCATATCTCGTAATTGATCGGATCATATTGACGAAGGGATTATAGTTTCACGGTAAACGAACGAATTTGGTTTTGTCATACCACGTGACATTTCCCGTCACATGTATTGCCCTGACACATTGCTAGATGTCAATCAGGGACGGCGAATGTGAATTGACGATAAATTAAAAGGGTGTTTTAATTTATCAATTTTGATTAGATCAAAATAATATTTCACGTCGTTAGGCATCGTGGTCGGGAACCTAATGGGTCACACACAAAAGAGAATTGGAAGATTGCAAATTGCCAATTGGTTAATTTAACAATCGTTGGATAAATTAATTAATTGGATTTGTTATTTATATTTTCGAATTAATTAATTGGATTAATTAATTCACGGACCGGGTTTAATTAATTGGATTAATTAATTATTGGACCGGACCGGGCCGAACCTGTTTGGGTTTATATAAATACATAACTAGGGTTTGAGGTTCATAAGGTTTTTCATATATTCTTGCTGGCACAAGAAAAAACCCTAGAGGCTGCAATCATATTCTCTGTGTGGATCACCGTTGGAGGCTGGACAATTGGACAGCTGTGGTGGCGAATCAAAGTTGTGGAACGAAAAGAAAAGCAAAAAGATTGCAGATCTGAAAAAGGTACAATCTTATCACAATTTCTATCTAAACACAAAGGCGATTCTTGGTGGGAATCGAAAATTATTTTAAATTTCGCTGTGCATGTATAAGTAGATTCCCAACAGAAACGATAGTCTAGGCAGCACTATTCTTGCGTTAAATGAGATGTGCAATTAAATGAGTCACTAAATTATACATTTTATTGAGCACATTACATAATGCCACTCAGATTAATGTTTTAGCAAACCACTAGTGCTAAATAGCATTATACTTATGATTTTATGCCCCAGAGAAAGGTAATAGCTATAGAAAACAAAGAACAGAATATAAAAGTTATTCCCTTTTTGTTGCTTTGGCTATGATACTTATAGAATTTACATGAGAAAAAAGCTGTTTTTTAGCATTGAAAAAGAGCAAGACAACCAGACAACCAGGTGAAAATATTAAAATCTCTATTGAAAGTTCGGAAGGTGAACAGCCAATTCTAGCCGTTGAGTTTTAGGAAGAATATTGAAACTGACGCAATTAAACAGAGAAAATTAAAGACGTTTAACTAGTTCCTTTAAAATTTGTTTCTGGTCATTATTCATATCATTACTCTTATCATCCCCCACACGCTGGTGAGGGTCATGGAGTGCTCTTCCAGCTTGTGTGCCAATGAGTGAATGGAGCTCGGACAACAGGTTTGGTGAAAATGTCCCCAATTTAACGGGTTGTAGGAGCATATCCTCTAGAGAGAAGACCTTGAGAAATTATTTCTGGAATGAAATGGTGTCCATTATGGCATGCTTAGTACAAGCATGATACACGGAATTCCTAGTAATTTGAAGAGCACTTTTGTTATTACACAAAAGCAAAGGAGTGTGTGTCAGAGAGGACACTGCATGAAGAAGTAAAATTGAAATCGTAGTAAGTTCAGCAACAGTAGAAGCTAAGGATCAGTACTTCTGTACTTGGGTTCGGCACTAGAATGAGCAACAGTAGTTTGTTTCTTCTAGATCAAGAAATGTAGTTTGCACCTAGATGAACAGAGTAGCCAGTTGTGCTGCGATGAGTGAGTGGACTACCAGCCCAATCAAAATTCGAAAACGCATAGGAGGGAGAATATTAAGCGAGATAACGAGTGCCAATATGTGCAATCGCTCTGAGATACCAAACAAGTCTCGAAGATTAGAAGCATTTGGTTTTTGAAAGTGCTAACAGAGGTGATTGATAGCTTGTGTGATGTTTGGACGAGTGAAAGTGAGGTATTGGAGACTGCCAACAAGAGCTCAAAATTCAGTGGCATTAACAAGATCAGGGGGAGTTGGCTTCACTTCGATAGGCATGGGAGTGGAAATAAGTGTAACACTTTAATTAATTAAAAGAAAAGTCAAACCCAAAAAAAAAAAGAAAAAAAAGAAAAAAAGAAGGAAAGTCAACATTGTCAAGCAAAAAAAAAAAAATAGGGACGGTTTAACCAAATCCATCCCAGTCCAATACATACATATATATATATATATATATATACACACACACACACACACACACACACACACACAATCCAAAATCATTTCATATACACAAACAGAGAAACGAGAAAGGGAGAAGGAAAGAGAAAGAAAGAAGGGGGGAAAAAAAAAGAGGAAGAAGAAAAAAAATCGCTAACATGTTAGAAATAAGTTCTTCTGCTATTAGACTCGAATTCCTCAATTTTGAAAAGTAAGTAAAAAGTTCTTTATTGTCAAATTATGTTTAATTTTATAGTTGTTAGATTAAATTCAATTTTATTGAACGAGTTAAGTATAATAAACTATGAAATTTAGGAAAATGAAAGAAAACTAGTTTTAGTGATTAAAGATATTTTAGAAATCGCTCAAACGTGAAATAATTAAGTTTGAATATCGTCTATTTAATTATTAAAATTACTGAAAATAATTAATTGTTGATTTAAAAATTATATCATATTTCATGCGACGATACGGACATAGGACTGTTTATCAGCCGAGTTGATTTTGCAAACATAGTTCTGTGAGTGGAAAAATATATATTTTTAAAGTATTTATAAATTAAGTATATTTTCAAAATATATGCAATTAGGTGAATTATTTGCTTCATTATGTGATTACGATGAAAATTTCTTTTATTATGATCCATGCGAAATTTCAAGGATTATTTATGATATTGAGAATTGTTTGGTATGGATATGTGATATGGAGATCAGACACAAAAGTACCCGTGATTATATATTTCTTCTAGTTCACAGAGGGGCTTTGGCCGTATTTTATACTATATTTAGGGGTCTTGGACCGTGAATGAAGGGGTCTCGCCCGTGTACATATAGTTAACTGAGGGGCCTTGACCGTGTTCTAGAATTGATTATGAGAGGTCTTTGAACCGGGTTTCATTCACAGAGGGAGCCAAAGGCCTGTGGCGAAAATTTTTGGCCCGATGGGCGGATTACTGATTTTAGTCAAAGGATACATTTTTTGTGAATCACATGTAATGTGATGAGATGATGGTATAAATATCAATTGATTACTATATCGTGAATGTGAGATGATATTTACAGAGTTATGAGAATGTCTCACTTTTTGTCTATAATTGTATGAGGCTATCATGTGAGGTATTTAATGATATGAACTTGACGTTTGATAAAAAAAAGTGTTTAAAGGAGAAGTATGATTATTTTTAAAGTTTTCCACTCATTAAACTATCAACTCATATTTTCTAAAATTATTTTTACAAGTAACATTGGTCTTTGATTGCTTGAGGAGTCTGGTGATTTCAAAGTTAGAGCCACACGACATGTTGAAGGATATGAGTCAATTTGATAAACCACGAAGTAAATTTTTGGGCCCATTGCACTATGTTTTAATAAACATTTGATTTTGTTGAATATCTTGAAGTAACTTATAGTCAGCTTTAGTGATAGATCGGTATCTAGTCAGCATCTATTATCAGCGCATGTCACGTTTCGGGTCCACTAGGGTGATTCGGGATGGGTTGTGTCAGAGTGGTATCAGAGCATGTTCTTGAAAAAAAAAATTTAGTTCATGCATTGACATATCATGCATAAACAGTGTGTATGGTTACATGTCGTGGTGGTAGATATCACAAGCTCTCAAGCTTTTGCTACTGTAATGTTTGGAACCTAAAATGGTGGAAGAATACTTTTAACATATTTGAAAATGAGTAGTATGTAAGTACATCAGTTATATTATCTGATGGTTGAAAGTGTTATTAATTGTTGAGTTGGAATGATGGTGTATGTAGCTTTTTAAGAGTTGAACATATTGTTAATTTGAAGGTGAAAGTTTTCATGGTATTGCTGGTTATTTACTTATAGACATTCAAAGTGATAGGGTACAACCATTTAAGTACCAATCTTTGTGTAAAATTTCATGGTTTTTAATATACACATGGAAAATCCCTAGTTCTAGCCTGTACTATAGTAACAGTGAAAAACGATATTATATGTGTAAATGGTGATAATCAGGTGAGGAATTTTAATTATTTTGGAAAACTAAATTATTAGTGGCGTTATCAAAATTTTGTGGTGATTTGTGGCCACTTATATAGGATGATAATAGAAACTATAATGGTGTAGACAAAATGATGATTTGTTGATTGATAGATAACAATACGTTATCGTGTATTTTACGCATCGAGGAAATTAACGGTAATTTCAATTATTTCAATTATTTATTAGTGGTTTGATTTCAAGGAATGTGAGAATAATAGGGATGAACTTCTTAATGATTACTTAATATGGGATGATTTGTTGCTTTAGAAATAGAATTAAATGGATATGTGCATTTAGGTATGTTTATGTGGAAAAAAAAAAAGAAGGGGAGTAGAGAATGGTAAATTGGAATTTACTAAGATTGAAAAATTAACATATGAAATCTTGGAGGTTTAGTGATTTTTAAAAAGGTTCGCGTGATAAATGCGAAAGTTATTATTTTTGTGATGTTAAGGAAAACTTGATATAATTAAATGTTTTAGGTCATACGATAAGACAATAAATGCCAATGTTATAAGATCATAACATGATATGGTGAATGGCATGTAAGTGAATATAATGGTTGTCCTATAGTAAAATAATGTGACAATAGATTTGGGTTATTAAGTTAGTTAATTCTTTTAAGGCCTTTCATTGGATTATTGTGTTATATTTCATACATTTTGGAAGCGTTGAGTTAAATTTTGAAGTTAAGATAAATTTATTGAAATTTTAGTGATGTAATTTTTGGGCTATTTTCAATTGTAGGATCACAAACAAAGTATTCCATTTTCATCAAAATATATTTGTTAAGGAATATAAGTAGGACATGTTGGATTTGGATATTTCTAAAGTTGAAGATGATCATCAAATATAGAAATTACTCATTGTGAAATAGTATCTTTAGGTTACATTATCTCAATTTAAGTTCTTTTGGCGTTATACAAGAAGGATTATGCATTGATGATAGATTAACGACCCATTTATGGAATAAGAGTATAGATTTTCCCGGATTAAATGTTATTATTGTCTCTTCATAGATAGAAAGAACAAAATTTATATGGATATAGAAATGTCAAAAGTTTTGCTATCAGAAAATTCTGAGGAAATATTTGTTCTTATATCTAAAGATGATAAGTGATCGATTCACGATAATGATTTATGCTATGGTTTAGAAAATCTTCTTCATAGTGGAATGATAAATATTGATTATGTTGTAGATTGATAATTTATATGGTTGATTATATTGGGATTGCCATTTAGGAATTGTGGCGTTATCACATGGTGGAAAGATCAATTCTTACTGACTACATGAGGTTAAGGTATATTTGTATTTGAAAAGGAGCTGAACTTGAACTGTGTATATATTATCATTGAGCGATATAGAATTAACGGGAAAAAAACATCATATTGAGCTTTCTGAACGGTGGTTGGAGATAACTAGAATTTTAGAAAATAATGAATAACTGAATTTTTGGCGGTATTGTCAATTTAGAATTGGAATAGTTACTTTCAAATGTTTTTCATTTTGGGTTCCAAGTACAAAGAATGGAGACAATGGTGTTCGAATCATTGTTCACAAATCTATAAAGGTTATAAGATTCCTTACAAATGATATTGCCAATTCATTATATGTAAATTTATATAGTAAAGTTTTGAGCATTTACACTGGGCTTAGATGTAGGGAGTTACAAAAATAAATTATATTTGTGTAGTTTCTTTTATTGAAATGCCAGACAATATGAAGACAATTTTAAAGATATGCTATTTAACTTTGGGTAACTATTTAAATGAGATTGAGATACTTATTTATCTTTCCTGAAGTTGGCGTATAAGAATTAGATACAAATAGCTCCTTTTGATGCTATATATTATACTAGAATATTTAAGGACTTATCTATTGAGATGAAAGTTGCTAAAGAAAGTTATCAAATATTAATACATAACCATTGTTACGAAAAAAGGATTTATTCGAGAATAATTCAAATCACGATGTAAGGTGCAGTTTGGAGAACCTCAAAGGTAGCATCTTGAAATACAAATTAGAAAAGTCGAGGAAGATGTAATACATAAAAGAATGCGCCACATATATCAAAACCAATGTGAGACTTGAAGTCTTATGGGTGAATCATACAATAGAAGAGCCAACATAGGAAAGTGAAGATCAAATACATTCTCAGTATCTCCAACTTTTAGGTACTTAGATGATTAAATTTCGAGGACGAAATTCTTTTAAGAGAGTGAGTTTTGTAACACTTTAATTGATTAAAAGAGAAGTCAACCCCCCCCCCCCCCCAAAAAAAAAAAACCCCCCCCCCCCCCCCCCAAAAAAAAGGAAAGTCAACATTGTCAAGCAAAAAAAAAAAGGAAATTAAACAAATTAAAAGGTTGCGCGGTTTAACCAAATCCATCCCAATACAATACATTATATTAATATATATATACACAAACACAATCCAAAACCATTTCATATTCAATACACAAACAGAGAAACGAGAAAGGGAGAAGGAAAGAGAAAGAAAGAAGGGAAAAAAAAAAGAGAAAAAAAGGAAGAAAAAAAATAATTCGCTAACATGTTAGAAATAAGTTCTTCTACTATTAAGCTCCAATTCCTCAATTTTGAAATGCAAGTAAAAAATTACTTATTGTCAAGTTATATTTAATTTTATAGTTGTTAGATTGTTAGATTAAATTCAATTTTATTAAGGGGATTAAGTATAATAAACTATGAAATTTATTAAATTCAAAGAAAACTAGTTTTGGTGATTAAAGAGATTTTAGAAATCGCTCAAAAGTGAAATGATTAAGTTTGGATATCGTATATTTAATTATTAAAATTACTTAAAATAATTAATTGTTGATTTAAAAATTAAATCATATTTCAGGCGATAATACGGATATCGGGACAGCTTATCAACCGAGTTGATTTTACGAATATAATTCTGTGAGTGGAAAAATATAAATATTTTTAAAGTATTTATAAATTAAGTACATTATCAAAATATATACAATTCTGTGAATTATTTGCTTCATTATGTGATTACGATGAAAGTTTCTTTTATTATGATCCATGCGAAATTTCAAGGATTATTTATGATATTGAGAATTGTTTGGTATAAATATGTGATAAGGAGATCGGCCAGAAAAGTACTTGTGATTATATATTTCTTCTAGTTCACAGAGGGGCATTGGCCGTATTCTATACTACATTGAGGGGTCTTGGACCGTGGATGAAGGGTTTTCGACCATATACTTCACTGAGAGGCCTTGACCGTGTTCTAGAATTGATCATGAGAGGTCTTTGAGACCAACTTTCGTTTTTACATAGGGGCCAAAGACCCATGGCGAAAGTTCTTGGCTCGATGGACGGATTACAGATTTTAGTCAGAAGGTACATTTTTGGTGGATCACATGTAATGTGATGAAATGATGGTATAGATATCAGCTGATTACTCTATCATGAATGTGAGATGATATTTACAAAGTTATGAGAATGTCTCACTTTTTATCTATAATTGTACGAGGCTATCATGTGAGGTATTTAATGATATGAACTTGACGTTTGATAAAAAAATGTTTAAAAGAGAAGTATGATTATTTTTAAAGTTTTCCACACATTGAGCTATCAACTCATATTTTCTAAAATTATTTTTATAGGTAATATTGGTCTTTGATAGCTTGAGGAGCCTAGTGATTTCAAAGTTAGAGCCACACGACATGTTGAAGGATATGAGTCAATTTGATAAATCACGAGTAAATTTTTGGGCCCATTGCACTATATTTTTATAAACATTTAATTTTGTTGCATATCTTGAAGTAACTCATAGTTAGCTTTGGTGATAGATTAATATCTAGTCAGCATCTATCATCGGCGCATGTCACGTTTCGGGTCCACTAGGGTGATTCGGGACAGGTCATGTCAATAATAGAGTAGTTCTACATATGAGTTTTTTTTAATAAATCCTTAGTATATTTTGTCCATGATAGAAAAATGCCACCGTTAAAATATTTCACTTCAACGAACAAAAAAATTATTGAGACGACCAATATCCTTAAGAGCAAATTGTGAGCTAAGCGCATGAACAATTTGTTGAATGGTAGAAGAATTTATTTTACATAGTCAACATATAATAGAGATATCTTGAAGATTTTAAGTAACAGATGAATGGCTGCATTTATATGTCTTAAAGATTCTGAAATGATATCGGCATTTAGAGAACCCGTGTTTGGTTCAGTTTCTTGATATTGGTTCAGTTTCTTGATATTCTGAGACGTTTCAACTGCCTAAATATCCAAGTCTTCATATTAAGTAATTATGGAATCACATTAATTACAAAATAAATTAGAATTGGCATATTAATAACATATACTAATCAGAACGTAGAATTAATAGAATTGTCTTCTTTAGTTTCATTTTATACGAAGCAAATTTATAAGCATGTATTCAAGAAGTCAATTAATACGAGTCTATTCCTATAAGTTACAATGCGTGCTAAGATCAAAATAAATTAAAACGTAGTAATAAATACTTGCATTTATAAGTTACCTTTACATATATGATATACATGCATAAAGGCTTCTTATATAGTCATCTGTTCAAGAACCAAATGCATTAGAAGCATATAATAAACCATAAACAATCTTAAAATTGAGAAAATCTTGCTCCAAATGCACATTACAAATAAAAATTCAGATATGAAAAACATGCACACGCACAGAAATATTTTACTTGGGCTGATATTGATGATGGCAATATGTATAGATTCGGGTTTAACTTTGAGCTCCAACTGCAAAGTAAATGATTGTATGTCATTTTGCGACTATTATAGCTTGGGAGATATGTCAGAATGGGACTACTGCATTAACAAATGTCATATGAATCAAGTACCTTGTGTTAAGCATAGACCTGAACATTTTGGGAATACACCAGTGGAGGCTCCGATATCAATGTGTGTTTGTGACTGAGGCAACCTTTGAAGTGGGACGACCTTCTACTTCTTAGAGTATGCATCTATCAAAGAAGACAAGGCTATAAGACTTGTCAAAATTTCTAATAATTCTTTATCATAATTCTTATATTTAAAAATGTATTTTACGCTGGGTTATCACAACACAAGGTTATATATGAAATAAATATATTAAATAATATTTACTACCATAACTCGCCATAGAATTAGAGAGTTTATGATAATATTAATGAAGTGTAAGATAAAATGAAAAATGAGAGTTTTTGACGAATATAATTGCATCTAAGTTTCGGATATCATGAAGTCCAATAGAAGAAAATATATTTTGCTGTATGGTCATAATGATTTGAAATGTACATAAGTTTGAGGTTTCATACTCCTTGAAATTTGTGTGGACATTATATTTAACAAAATCCTATGAAAAAACAAAATGTACTCTATACTTAACAAAAAAATAATAAAATCTCCCAATTGAAATATATTTCATTAACATCCCACTCTGATGCAAATCAGGAGAAAGACACCCCGTAATTCCGCAATCACCCATAATTCCGTAAACAATTGTTGAAGACTTTAGGAAGCTTGGGTAGTTGTTGCAATTCTATCTTTTATTCTCTTTATTTCTTTCCGTGTTTATTACTTTCCTAGTTTACTTCTTCCTAATTTATTACTTTCCTAGTTTGGGACGGAGATTGTGATATCGGTTTGTTATTTAATGGAGGATGGAAAATAATGAAAGTCGTTTTGGCCATTCAATTCAGTTTAATTTTATTTGGGGTGATTCCAAGAATACAGAGAGATTCTATATTCACCATACTATAGGTACCAACGTGAGGTTGATCCAAGAGTTTGGCACCAATTTTTGGTATCAGAGCCCATAGCTCCCAGGTTCCTTTATCACAGTGTTTCACGTCCCATGCCTGTAACCCCAGTGGCACTTCATACGCCATGGTAGACAATCAAGATCCAAACGACCAACATCCAAACACCCAGAACACAAACCAGCCCCAGTTGCAGCACCAAATCGTTCAAATCGCCAGAGTGTTGGAGCAGCTTACTCATCGATTAGATGTCATGGAGGGACATTACGTTCAAAAGGAGCAGGGGCCCTTCAATCAGATAGGGCGTAGAGCAGCTCGTGTGGGAGGGCAAGATGAAAGTGATGGAGATGCTGATGAAGGTGAAGGAGAAGACAAAAGCTAGGAGTTTGAAGATCATAAGCCTCGTATCCAACGTACTAGGCAAAATTTTCCCCGAGGTCGTGCTGGTCATGGTACAGGCTATAAACCTGTGGATGAACTAACCAAGAGAATGAAGGTTGATGTGCCGGATGTTTTTGGAAAATTAGAACCTAACGCTTTTGAGGACTGGCTAACGGCTATCAGGGATTACTTTGATTGGTTTTTCGTATCGGAGGATAGAATGGTTCGTTATGTTCGGATAAAGTTGAAAGGGTATGCACGAGCATGGCGTAGAAGTGTGGAAAAACAATTATGCCATACATGACGACCATCAATCTCTAACTGGGAAGAGATGAAGGAGTGACTGAAGGAAATATTTGCCCATTGATTATGAGCAAATGATGTTCGAGGAGATGTAGCAATTTAGACAGGGTTCATTGAATGTTGACCAAAATACGGATCGCTTTCACGAATTAACTGTCTGTAGACAGATTGTGGAGACTAAGCAATAGACTTTAGCTCGATATCGCACCAGATTGCGCAGTGAGATACGCAGAGAGATGTGGATTGCTTGTTTAATCAACGTGGAGGAAGCTTATCAATTGGTGCTTCGTATTGAGAAACAAATGGGGCCTTTGGTTGGAAGGAAAATGACGTTGACAGATTCAAGGCCCAAACGTGTCACCATACCTTCATTCCAAAGTGTGAGAATATGGTTCTCTTAACTCCATTTTGTTCAGTTTTATTATGGACCATTGGATGGGATCGACGGCCGAGATTTAATCTATTTGAGATATTTGTGTTGACTTATCTTGGGGGAGATGTTTTGACTTGATGGACTTGATGGTTGACACAATAAGGCTCCCCCCACGTTTTTTGGCAGAGAGATGGTTTTCTTCCCTTCTTAAGTCGACTCTCTCTTCCCTTTTTTGCTCTCGATTTTGGTTGAAGGTTAAAGAGGTCCGGTTGGTGGGTTCTTTGCCAGTTTCTCTCTCTCTCTCTCTCTTTTGGAAGGTGATTTGCATTACATGGAGCTGTTCCTGAGCCTAAATCAGCCATAAGAGAAAGGAGAAAACTGCTGGATAGTTCGGCCGAGATCGGGTTGTATCTTTACATCTTATTTTCTTTGATTTTGCCTTGAAACCCTTTATTATTTGACGATTATTGTTTGATTGAACTCCAAGGATCCCAACAAACTGGTATCAGAGCTAGGAGGAGTGAAATCTGTCCAAAAATCGATCAAAAACTTCAAGGAAATCACGATTCCCATATTTTTAGCGAATCTGAAAATCCAAATTTCGGCCAAACGACTAACCTTTTGGCGAAACTGACCTTAGACCCATAACCAGCAGACCAAGGCGCTCCCTGTGGTGGGGCGCGTGATCGGACCGGCGATCGATGGAGCGTGACTCCGGCGACAGCACGTGGCTGGAGTTTCCGGCGAGCTTTTTCTGGGCAATTTACTTATTTTGATGTCCTGAACGCACTGATGTCGTTTGTTTTCTGTTTCAGGTTTTACAAAAAAAGTTGGACGGTTTTGCCCCTGGCTTGACGTCTACAGCAATTTGGTTCAGAAACTTGGAGGTATATATACAGTTTTTCAACAGTAGTTTGGTAAGATCATTCCAAACTCTCCATTAGGTTAGGTTTGGTATCCTTACCGGTTTATGCATGATTATTGCTTGGTTGCCTATTTGTGAATTCCGTTGATTGAATTCTTGTGATTAATTTATAACCTGGAAGCATATTTACTTGCATTATATACCTGTGTTTCATGGTCGGATTATGTGATTGTTGTGCTTCATTTCTAAAATTGTTTTTAAAATTGGCATTCATATTTTTATATTGATCATCTGGAAAAGAATTTTTCAAAACCTTTTCTGTTTTGTCCACGAGTACAGGCTACTCTTTTACAGAATCTGTAATGGGTTCGAGGGTTGAATTATCGCAATTCGATGGAAAGGGGGATTACTCGATATGGAAATAGAAAATGAGGGCCATTTTGGTCCAACAGAGAGTTGCTAAAGCTCTCGATGATCCCGCTACATTTTATGATGAGTTAAAGGCTAAACCAATTGAAATTGAAGCCATGAATGAAATTGCTTACAGTTCTACAATTTTGCATCTATCTGACAACATTATGAGATAAGTTGATAGTGCTAAAACTGCTAGAACTTTGTGGATTACTTTAGATGCCCTGTTCTTAACTAAAACTTTACCTAATAAAATATACTTGTTGGAAAAGTTGTTTAGTTTTAAGATGGACCCGGGGAAGGATGTTGAGGGGAATTTGAGTGACTTTAGCATAATTGTTAAGAGTCTAGCTCATAATGATAAAAAATTTGACGATGAGGATTTAGCTGTCATATTGCTAAACTCTTTACCCGAATCTTACAAAGAAATGAAAAATGCCATAAAATATGGTAGGGACACTCTCACTCAAGCTATTGTTTCTGATGCTTTAAAATCAAGAGAACTTGAATTAAAAAGAGACAACAGAACTCATTCCCGGGAAGAGAGTCTATTTGTTAGGGGAAGACCTGAAAAGAAAGAATTTAACTTCTATAACAAGAAGGAGAGAGGAAAATCTAAAATGCGATCTAAATCTAAAGATAAAAGCGGTAAGAAATGTTATCACTGTGGAAAGTTAGGACATTTCAAGAAAGACTACTTCGACTGGAAAAGGAAGCAAAAAGACCCGAATAATTCTGATGTTGATAATGCTGCTATTGTTTCTGAAATTAATAGTTTGCATGTCATGAATGTGTCTGAGGGAAAATTTTACAAAAATTGGATTCTAGACACAGGGTGCACTTTCCATATGTGCCCTGATAGGTCTTGGTTCTATAACTATAGAGAGACTGAACCTAGAAAGGTCTACATGGGAGACAATAATTCTCAAAATGTGGTTGGAGTTGGTGACATAGCCATCAGAATGAACGATGGGGCCGTCACGCAACTCAGAAATGTTAGATATGTCCCAAATTTAAAAAAGAACCTCATTTCCTTAGGTTCTCTTGAAGATGAGGGATATACCTTCAAGTCTGGTAACAAGATTTTGAAAATTATGAAGGGTTCTCTCATAGTTATAAAAGGGCCTAAGAGGAATGGTCTGTACTATCTTGAGGGTAGAACTAAAATACCAGTTGATTATAGCCTTCTTACTCTGAGTAAAGACAAAACTGAACTTTGGCATAACAAAATGGGTCACATTAGGTTTAAAGGGCTAAAATCTTTAAGTAATCAGAAATTACTTGGAAACGATGACATTGAAACTATGGAATTCTGTGAAACTTGTGTCTTGGGTAAGTCCCATAAGGTGAGCTTTGAACCTAGCTCTCATAGGACCAGCAGACCATTGGACTATGTCCATGCTGATCTATGGGGCCCGGAGAAGCACTCCACATTTGGTGGAAGCAAGTACTTCTTGTCCTTAGTGGATGATTACTCAAGAAAAGTTTGGATTTATCCTTTGAAGGCTAAGTCGGAAACTTTTGGAAAATTCAGAGTTTGTTTAAAGTCTGTTGAGAATCAGTTAGACAAGAAACTTAAAACATTAAGAACTGATAATGGGCTTGAATTCTGTAATAACGAATTTGACAACTTCTGTAAGCAGAAAGGTATAACAAGACACAGAACTGTTAAATACACACCTGAACAAAATGGGGTCGCTGAATGAATGAGCAGGACCATAATGAACAAAGTTAGATGTATGTTGATTAACTCTGGCCTTGCGAAAGGTTTTTGGGCTGAAGCTGCAAGTACTGCAGCTTATCTGATTAATAGGTCTCCGTCCAGCAGTATAAGGTTTAAGACCCCACAGGAGTTGTGGACGGGAGAGCCTCCAAATCTAGAACACTTGAGGGTGTTTGGATGTGCTGCATATGCACACCAATTTGAAGGGAAACTTGAGCCGAGGGCTATCAAGTGTGTGATGTTAGGGTATCCTGAGGGTGTGAAGGGCTATAGGCTATGGGTTTTAGGGGTCCAAGGCATTAAGATTATTAACAGCAGGAATGTAGTCTTTAAATGAATCTGAGATGCCATGTCTAAAACAGAAAACCGAAGAAACTAACAAATCTGAAACTGAGAAGAGTATTCAGACTGAGGTGAAGCTGACTAGGCTAAATTCACCTACACCTGGGAATGATGAAAATGACCCTTTACATCATGAAAATGAAAATGAAATTGAAATTGAACCTGAACCTGAAGAGGTTACTGAACTTCAAGATAACATTGAACCAGGTGAAGTTGAACATTTTAATGATCAGCAACCTAATCAAGATTATCAGCTTACTAGGGATCGGGGGAGGAGGCAGATCAGGCCAAATCCTAGATATGAATCCCTAAACTTGACTGATTTTGCCTTGGTTTTAGGTGAAGCCCTTGAATAGATAGAACCTCCTAGTTATGAAGAAGCTGTTAATCGAAAATGTTCTAAAAATTGGTTAAAAGCTACGCAGGAAGAAATGGAATCTTTAATGGAGAATAAAACTTGGAAGTTAGTTAACAAACCTAAGGATCATAGGATAGTTCAATGTAAGTGGATTTACAAATTGAAAGAAGGAAATAATCCTAGTGATCCCCGTAGGTATAAGGCCAGATTAGTGGCGAAAGGGTTCACTCAAAAGGGGGGGTTGATTACAATGAGATATTCTCTCCTGTGATAAAGTACAAAACAATCAAACTGTTTTTGGCATTGGTTGTTCAGTTCAACTGGGAACTGGAACAACTAGATGTCAAGATTGCTTCCTACATGGGGAATTGGAAGAGGATATTTATATGAGTCAGCCTCAAGTTTTTGAGGTGAAGGGTAAAATAGAGTGTGTGTGCAAATTAGAAAGATCTCTGTATGGGCTTAAACAAAGCCCTAGACAGTGGTACATAAGGTTCGATACCTATGTACTGAAGATAGGTTTTAAAAGGAGTGAATATGATGCATGCCTGTACTATAATGATAGTAAAGAGGGATGTGAGGTCTACTTGTTGCTGTATGTAGATGACATGCTTCTAGCAAGTTCAAGTAAGACTGAAATCACTAAGATGAAGAACCTTTTAAAATTAGAATTCGATATGAAAGATTTGGCGAGTGCTAAGAAGATTTTGGGGATGATTATAAAGAGAGATAGGGCTGAAAATAGACTAATCATTTCCCAAGAAGCCTATCTAAACAAAGTCATAACTAAATTTGGTATGAATGGATCAAAATCTATGAACGTTCCCTTAGCAACTCACATGAATCTTTCTAGTGCACATTCTCCTAAAACTGAGGAGGAATTTAGAGAAATGAGGAACATACCCTACTCTAATGCTATAGGTTCCGTTATGTTCTCTATGATAACAACCAGGCCTGACTTAGCCTATACTATAAGTTTTTTGAGCAGATTTATGTCCAACCCTGGAAAGCCCCATTGGGCAGGCTTGAAATGGTTATTAAGGTACATTGTTGGTACATTAAATCTGGGTCTAGTGTATGAAAAAAGATCTGAAAAACTTACTCTAAAGGGGTATGTAGATTCTGATTTTGCTGGTGACAAGGATAGTAGAAAGTCTACCACACCTTACTTTTTTACACTAGGTGACAATTATATAACTGTAAAAATTGTATAACATGGAAGTCTCAGCTACAGCCTTTAGTTACTTTGTCAAGTACTGAGGCAGAGTATGTTGCCATAACCGAGGCGGTTAAGGAATGTACCTGGTTAAAAGGAATTTTAAAGGAATTGAACTTTATGCATGATACACCTGTTATGTTTACTGATAGTCAAAGTACTTTGTCGCTTTGCAGGAATCCTGTTAATCATGAAAGAACTAAACATATTGAGGTGAAGTATCATTTTATTCGTGAGAAACTGTCTCAAGGTGAAGTTAATCTTGTTAAAATTCACACTGAAAGGAATTCCTTTGATGTGGGAACAAAAATTCTACCTACAGTTAAATCTAAATTGTGCTTATCTTTATTACATATTGACACTGGTTAATTTTTCTTGCAGGTAGTGGGCGATAATGATGAACAGTTCTTCCATGTGCAAATTCGCAACCAGGAGAGAGTGTTATGAGAACCAAGGTGAAGAATTTGAGAATATGGTTCTCTTAACTCCATTTTGTTCAATTTTATTCTGGACCATTGGATGGGATCGAGGGTCGGGATTTAATCTATTTGAGATATTTGTGTTACCTTGTCTTGGGGGAGATGTTTTGACTTGATGGTTGATACAATAAGGTTCCCCCACGTTTTTTGGCAGAGAGATGGTTTTCTTCCCTTCCTAGGTCGACTCTCTCTTCCCTTTTTTCCTCTCGATCTTGGTTGAAGGTTGAAAAGGTCCGATTGGTGGGTTCTTTTCCGGTTTCTCTCTCTCTCTTTTGGAAGGTGATTTGCATTACATGGAGCTGTTCCTGAGCCTAAATCAGCCATAAGAGAAAGGAGAAAACTGCTGGACAGTTCGGCCGAGATCGGATTGTATCTTTCCATCTTATTTTCTTTGATTTTGCCTTGAAACCCTTTATTATTTGATGATTATTGTTTGATTGAACTCCAAGGATCCCAACACAAAGGCCTCTCTTGTTGAAAGATCAATCTAGAGGTGCGGTGAGCGGGGACCAAAAATAAAGGGCAAAGGTAACCAATGAAGGACCACAATGTTATAGATATAAGGACTTTGGGCATTATGATGTTGTATCTCCTACAAGAGATAAGAAACTAGCCTTTATATGTGAAAAGGAATTATTAGTAGTGGACACGGCTGAAGACATGGGTTAGGAGGAGAGTAATGGTAGCAGCCATGGTGAAGAAGAGCACCTGAGTGCGTCAGATTTATCCAGCTGCGTGATCCATTGAGTGTTGACTGGGACTAAACAAGAACTCCAGGCTAGTTTTGAGTGGTTGCGCACTAATATTTTTCATACACGCATGAAGCATAGTGGTTGGGCATTGAATGTCATTATTGATAATGGCAGAGGCATGAATGTGATCTCCGAAGCTGCTATTGAACGTTTGGTGCTGAAAACTGATAAACATCCCACTGTTTATCGGATTAGCTGGGTTAACGAAGCCAACTCAACCTTAGTAAAGCAGTGTTGCTTGGTTAAATTCTCATTGGGGAAAAAATTATGTGGACGAAGCCTGGTGCGGCTCTATGATCGGAGGGTTCTCTATGATGGGCTTGCTAATATTTACTCTTTTAATTTCAAAGGTAAGAGATTTGTTTTGGACCCATTTATAGATTTAAGAGTTTGAGAAAAAAAGGAGGTTATCCCAATTTTGACGATTCGACAATTCTCGCGAGTTATGCATGAGGATGATATGGTGCTAGTGGTAGTAAGACGTGAGGTGAAGCAGAAGGATGACAAGGTTCCAGTAGAGTTCTTGGCAATGCTGGAGAAATTTCAGGATATCATGCTGGATGAAATTTCGAATCAACTACTTCCTAAAAGAGAGGTACATCATGCTATCAATTTGACCCCAAGCTCAACCCTGGCAAATTTTCCCCACTACCACATGAGTCCAACAGAGAATGAAGAGCTTAGCCGGCAAATTCAGCAACTATTAGATAAGGGCTTTATTCGAGAGAGCCTTAGCCTCTGTACTGTCCCGATTTTACTTATGCTAAAGAAGGATGGCAGTTAGAGGATGTGCATAGATAGCCGAGCAACTAACAAGACAACCATGAAGTACTGATTTCCCATACCCCATCTTAACGACATGTTGGACTTACTATGTGGCTCCTCCCTTTTCACTAAGCTCGACCTTCGAAGTGGTTACCACTAAATTCGTATCCGATTGGGTGAAGAATGGCAGATGGCCTTCACAACAAAAGATGGGTTGTTCAAAACTTCGAATGGTTGGTTATACCCTTCGGATTAACCAACACGCCAAGCACGTTTATTCACATCATGACGCAAGTTCTCATACCATTCTTGGGAGAATTTGTTGTTGTTTATTTTGATGACATCTTGATTTTTAGCCAAAGCATGCAGGATCATTTGAGCCATGTCGAGCAAGTATTGAGGGTCTTGAGAATTGAATGACTCTATATTAATCGGGACACGTGCTCATTTATGAAAACAAGAGCCAAGTTTCTTGATTTTATAATATCTAAACAAGATGTCGAGGATGATCCCGAAAAAGTGCAAGCTGTCCATAATTGGCCAACTCCCTAGAATTTGTCAAAAGTCAGAAGCTTCCATGGTTTGGCGATGTTTTATTGACAATTCATTCACAATTTCAGCACTATAATGGCCCAATCACCGAATGCTTGAAAGGATCAAAATTTTCATGGAGTACCACAGCTGCAAGGGCATTATCAGAAATTAAAGAACGGATGGGGCAAGCACCAGTACTTAGGTTGCCAAACTTCTCTAAAATTTTTGAAGTAGCTTGTGATGCTTCACATGTTGGAATCGGGGGCGTGTTGAGTCAGGAAGGGCACCCCCATTGCTTTTTACAATGAGAAACTTAATGACACTCGCCGAGGATATATTGTATGGAATTCTATGCTTTAATTCAAACTCTCAAGCATTGGTGACCATATTTGATCCACGGGGAGTTTATTCTTTATATAGACCATGATTCTTTAAAGCATTTAAATTCTCAAAGTAAGCTGAATTCACGACATACTTGTTGGATGGATTATCTGCAACAATTCGAATTCATGCTTGTTAAGAAATATAGAATTATTTATTATTTATTAAGGGTAGAATAGTCCTTTTTAGTTTCCTTTATTTAGCCTATATATATTCTCTTTGTATTTAGGTTAAACTATCTTTTAGCATTCAATTAATTAATGTAGTATCAATGAAACCCTAGCCTCCTCCTTTTTCTTCTTTATATTTTTTTGGATTGTTTAACATGGTATTAGAGCCAGGTTTCATGAGACAAAACTTAATCTCAAACACAGTTTTCGCGGATCCAACTGTTAATCTGATATTTCTGCAATCTGTTAAATCTGGTACTTCTGCAATCTGTTATTTTTTTTTATTATGGCTACTGAAAGAGACGATTCCCTTCAGTCTATGAGTGTGAGGTTGGATGGAAAGAATTATTCGTATTGGAGTTACGTGATGAGAAATTTTCTTAAGGGTAAAAAGATGTGGGGATTCATTAGTGGAATTTCTGTGAAACCTGAGAATACCAATGAGGGTTATACTGCTTTGATAGATGCTTGGGAATCAAATAATTCAAAAATTATTACTTGGATTAATAACTCTGTGGAGCATTCCATAGGTAGAGAGTTGGCGAAGTATGAGACAGCAAAGGAGGTTTGGGATCATCTGCAAAGATTATTCACTCAGTCAAATTTTGCAAAGCAGTATCAATTGGAGAATGATATACGAGCTCTTCATCAGAATAATATGAATATTCAGGAGTTTTATTCTGCTATGACAGATCTTTGGGATCAATTGGCCCTTACAGAATCGACAGAATTAAAGGCATGTGCTGCCTATATTACTCATAGAGAGCAGCAACGGTTGGTACAATTTTTAACGGCACTTCGCAGTGATTTTGAAGGACTCAGAGGTTCAATTTTGCATCGTTCTCTACTTCTATCTGTTGACTCAGTTGTCAGCGAGTTATTGGCTGAAGAAATACGTCTTAAGTCTTATGCTGAAAATGGAATTATTTCTGCTTCTAAGCTTTCTGTATTAGCAGTGTCTTCTAAGCCATCCTCTAATAATCAAAATAAGCCTTACACAAGGGTTGCCTTTGACAAGTGCAGTTTCTGTAAGCATAAAGGTCATTGGAAGGCTCAGTGTCCTAAGTTGAGACAGTCAAATCAATTACAGCAGCAATCTCAAGCTTGGAAGCCTGGAAACCAATCACGATCTAATGCTCATAGACCACCACAATCTAATACTGCACAGTAGCTTCATCAGGTCCTATCACTGATCCTAGTACTTTGGCTGAGCAATTTCAGAAGTTTATCTCCTTACAGCCTCAAGCTATGTCTGCTTCTTCCATAGGTCAGTTGCCTCATAGTTCTTCAGGTATGTCACATTCTGTATAGGTCTTGGATTCTGGTGCTTCACATCATATGTCTCCAGATTCTTCGTCTTTTGCTTCTGTGTCCCCTTCGTCCTCTATTACTGTCATGACTGCTGATGGCACTCCTATGCCATTAGCAGGTGTTGGTTCTGTTGTCACACCTTACTTGTCCCTCCCTAATAATGTTTATCATATTCCAAAACTCACATTAAATCTTGCTTCTGTTGGTCAGTTATGTGATTCTGGTAATTTAGTCACATTTTTCTCTTCTTCTTGTTATGTGCAGGATCTGCAGTCTCAAAAGCTGATTGGGACAGGCCGTAGGAAGGGTGGACTATATATTTTGGATGAGCTAAAAGTGCCAGTTGCTGCTTCCGCTACTAATGTTGATTTGTCTTCGTTTAAGTCCTTCTTCTTCTAGTTTTTATTTATGGCATTCTCGTCTAGGTCATGTTTCGTCATCTCGTTTGAGATTTTTAGCTTCTACAAGGGCTTTAGGAAATTTACACCCTTGTGATATTTCTGATTGTAGTGGATGCAAACTGGCAAAATTTTCAGCTTTACCTTTTAATCGAAGTATTTCTGTTTCTTCTTCTCCATTTGATTTGATTCATTCTGATATATGGGGGCCTTCTCTTGTTGCCACAAAAGGAGGGTCTCGATATTATGTTTCTTTTATTGATGATCACACTCGTTATCGTTGGGTTTATTTAATGAAACATTGTTCTGAATTTTTTGAGATATACTTAGCCTTTCGTGCTCTTGTTAAAGCTCAACATTCTGCTGTTATCAAATGTTTTAGGTGTGATTTGGGTGGGGAATACACTTCTAATAAATTTTGTGAGCTGTTTGCTTTAGATGGAACTATTCACCAAACTTCGTGTACAGATACTCCTGAACAAAATGGTGTTGTTGAAAGAAAACATAGGCACATTGTTGAAACTGCTCGTTCTATCTTGTTGTCTGCATCTGTCCCTAGTGTGTTTTGGGGTGAAGCTGTTCTTACTGCTGTAGATTTGATTAATACAATTCCATCTTCTCATATTTCAGGGTTTTCTCCTTTTGAAAAATTGTATGGGTATACCCCTGATTATTCTCTCTTTAGAGTTTTTGGTTGTACTTGTTTCGTTCTTCGTCCTCATGTAGAACACAACAAGTTGTCATCTCGATCTACAATTTGTATCTTTCTTGGTTATGGTGAAGGTAAAAAGGGGTATCGTTGTTTTGATCCAATGACTCAGAAACTTTATGTGTCTCGTCATGTTGTTTTTCTCGAGCATATACCTTTCTTTTCTATTCTATCCACTACTCATAGTCTGACTAGATCTGATCTTATTCGTATAGATCCTTTTTCTGACAATCCTGATAGTTTGTCTTCTCAGGAGCCTACTACTTCAAATGTCCATTCTCATGTTCCTACCCCGTTGTCTTTACAACCAACTCGTACTAATCATTCCGCAGGTACTGACACTTTACTCTCCGGCATGCCTGAAGCGTCCTCTTCTCCTACGGTCCCTCAAGCTCCGTCTAAGATTGTGGATCCGCCTCTACGTCAATCCATATGCATTCGTAAGTCTACAAAGTTACCAGATTTTACTTATTCTTGTTATTCTTCATCCTTTTCTACCTTTTTAGCTTCTACTCATTGTCTCTCTGAGCCCTCTTCCTATAAAGAGGCAATTCTTGATCCTCTTTGGCAGCAAGCTATGGATGAGGAACTTTCTGCTTTGCATAAGACTAGTACTTGGGATTTGGTTCCTTTACCTTCTAGTAAGAGTGTTGTTGGTTGCAGTTGGGTGTATAAGATCAAGACTAATTCTGATGGGTCAATTGAGCGATACAAAGCTAGGTTGGTTGCAAAGGGATACTCTCAACAGTATGGTATGGATTATGAGGAGACATTTGCTCCTGTTACAAAAATGACTACTATTCGTACTCTTATTGCAGTAGCTTCGGTTCGTCAGTGGCGTATCTCTCAACTTGATGTTAAAAATGCCTTCCTGAATGGAGATCTTCAAGAAGAGGTTTATATGGCACCCCCTCCTGGTGTTTCACATGATTCTGGGTATGTTTGCAAGCTCAAGAAAGCGTTGTATGGTCTCAAACAAGCACCTCATGCTTGGTTTGAGAAATTTTCTGTTGTGATCTCTTTCCTTGGATTTGCTTCTAATAGTCATGATTCTGCTCTTTTTGTTAAGAGCACTGATGCAGGTCGTATCATTCTATCTTTATATGTTGATGACATGATTATTACTTGTGATGATATTGATGGTATTTCAGTTTTGAAGATAGAGTTAGCTAGACAGTTTGAAATGAAAGATTTGGGTTCTCTACGATATTTCTTGGGTATTGATGTAGCCTTCTCACCCAGAGGTTATCTTCTTTCTCAGTCGAAATATGTTGCAGATATTCTTGAGCGGGCAAGACTTACTGATAATAAGATTGTTGATACTCCAATTGAGGTTAACGCGAAGTATTCTTCTTCTGACGGTTTACCTTTGTCAAATCCTAATTTATACCATACTATTATTGGGAGCTTGGTATATCTCACTATTACTCATCCAGATATTGCATATGCTGTTCATATTGTTAGTCAGTTTGTTGCTTCTCCCACTATAGTTCATTGGGCAGCTGTTCTTCGCATTTTGCGATATCTTCGGGGTACAGTCTTTCAGAGTCTGTTACTTCCATCCACCTCTTCCTTGGAGCTGCGTGCATACTCTGATGCTGATCATGGCAGTGATCCCACAAATCGCAAGTCTGTTACTGGTTTCTGTATCTTTTTGGGTGATTCTCTTATATTTTGGAAAAGCAAGAAACAATCTATTGTTTCTCAATCTTCTATCGAAGCAGAATATCGTGCTATGGCATCTACTACTAAAGAGATTGTTTGGTTATGTTGGTTACTTGCAGATATGGGAGTTTTTCTTTCTCATCCCACTCCTATGTATTGCGACAACGAAAGTTTTTTCTTTCTCATCCCACTCCTATGTATTGCGACAACCAAAGTTCTATTCAGATTGCTCACAACTCGGTTTTTCATGAACGAACTAAGCACATTGAGATCGATTGTCATCTTACTCGTCATCATCTCAAGCATGGCACAATTACTTTACCCTTTGTTTCTTCTTCTTTGCAGCTTGCAGATTTTTTTACCAAGTCGCATTCTATTTCTCGTTTTCGTTTTCTAGTTGGTAAACTCTCGATGCTTGTAGCTGCTGCATCGTGAGTTTGAGGGGAGATGTTAAGAAATATAGAATTATTTATTATTTATTAAGGGTAGAATAGTCCTTTTTAGTTTCTTTTGTTTAGCCTATATATATTCTCTTTGTATTTAGGTTAAACTATCTTTTAGCATTCAATTAATTAATGTAGTATCAATGAAACCCTAGCCTCCTCCTTTTTCTTCTTTATATTTCTTTGGATTGTTTAACATGGTAGATGATGCTAATGAGTGAATAATCTTTGCCGATGATCCCAAACCTCCTTTACTATCTCATAATGCTGACGCCTTAAGCCGGAAGCCACACTTAATACATATATTTTGAGATAGTGTTACAGGATTTGATAATCTATGGAGTGATTTCTCCACTTATCAGTGCCTCGAACAATGATTATATATTGTGCGACGGTTTCTTATTTTACAAGTCATGGTTATGCATTCCGCGTGGCTTTTTTGGGAGTTCCTAATTATGTAACGCTACAGCTAGGGTTTAGCTGGGTGTTCCGATCACGATAAAAGTTATGCTATTGTTGCTGATCGGTTCTATTAGCCTCGGATGTAGAGAGATGTGCATACAGTGGTTGATCGGTGTCGGATTTGCCAATTAAATAAAGGGACCAAGCAACAAGCGAGGCTCTATACACCACTTCCCATTCCAGACAAACCATGGCAGCATATTAGTATGGACTTTGTTCTTGGGTTGCCAAGAAGGCAAGAACTCTTCGACAACATGATTCAATTATTGGGGCGGTTGATCATTTTTACATGATTCAATTATGGTGGTGGTTGATCGTTTTTCCAAAATGTCCCATTTTATTCCATGTCATTGAACTTATGATGTATCAAAAGTTGTTGTGATATTTCTGCAAGAAGTCGTCTGCTTGTATGGTACTCCAGTTTCGATAGTGTCTGATAGGGACGTCAAGTTTGTAAGATATTTCTAGAACACATTGTACGCAAAAATGGGAATGAAGCTTATTTTCTCTAGTGCATTCCACTCCCCAAACTGATGACCAAACTAAGTTAACCAACAGGAGTTTGGGAAATTTATTACGCTGCCACATTGCGAATCATGTGACCAGATGGGATATGATACTTCTGCGTCCAAATTTGCCTTCAATAACACCGTTAATAGATCAACAGGTTGCACTCCATTCAAAGTGGTTTATGGGTTCCGACCTAGCACCCCACTTTATATTAACTCATTACCATTGCCACACAAACCGAGTGAGGCTGCACTGGACTTTTCAAACTATATGCGAGATTTCCATGATGTGGCGAAAATCCCTCGATAAATCTTGATTTTGGGCTCAGAAAACAATCAAACGAAAATCGATTTCCCTTAACTTGACCCAAAACTTCACCTTCACTTTGGGCTACCCCAAGCTCTCAAACCCCCCACAAAGGAGAAGGGATGGTGTTGGTAATGGGAAGAAGAAGAAGAAGCAACAGTGATGGACTTACCCCAACAACCATCAAGCCGGTTCCCCCTCTTTGCTCTTCCCTCTCTCAGCACACACATGCCAACCATCACGAAAATAGCCGTAAGAAGATGGCATATATAGGGTTAGTTTATGTCACTCCAATTGGGCCAAAGGTTCACTAAGTTAGCTACCAATTAACCTAAACTAATGGTCTAATATCCAACTTTATATTAATCACTAAATGGTCCAACTAACCAAAGAACTATCCAACTCCAACTCGAGCCATCCAAAAGTGTAGTTCATTTTCGAGTCAAGCCAAGTACATGGTGTCGATAAATAATCTGACAACTATTTTAAATTATCCTCCGGATTTATTGGGTATTAAAAACCCAAGAAATCACGATCTAGTCCCAAACGTCCGAAGAATAACTCTGTCCAGATTCTACTGCACACCCAAAAGTTGAAAACTTTAAACATAAAAAATGTTAAAAATAGTGTGAGGAACAAACTGCCTAAAGAGAATGCCGCACGTGCCCTTACTGCAAGTGGGCTACATTAAAAAAAGGCCGGAAATAATGTGAGGAACAACTATGTCCGTACTTACTCTCTGAGCGTGGGCTTTATGCCCTGCCACCACGCGCTTGACCTCCTGGACCGTCTCTACCTGGACATCACACCAGTGGTCTTTGTTTTCCCAGTTTCCTTCTGGATTGGTCATAAAACAAAAAGACAGGGGCTGATTTTTTACAGTTTTCTAGACAGTTTCTTCGATCTATTTCTACTTCGTTCCAATTGGTTTCCTAGAAGTTTTTTGCTATGTTTCACAAGCCAAAACCACCACCTTGAAGCTTTGATACCAAATGTTGTGGAAGCTCTCTTCAAGTATTTCCAATTTGGTATTTTTCGGGCTCAATCCGACATATATTTCTCTACCAACAACCAATCCAACTGGTTCCAAACCAGAATCAATATAATTCACCTCGGTTGCTATTCAATCTTACTCACATAGGACAAGAAAAGGTGATTATTTTTTGCCACAAAGGCTAGGAAAAGACACCACAAAGCTGTACTATGAATGAACCACCAATTACACAAACTAAGCAAGTGTTTTGGACACTTCTAGGGGTTATTTTTCACACACCAAAGGGGGTAGTGGGTGTAAGTATTATACCCTAGGTCCAATCAACTTTGGACATAAATACTTTTGATATATAATCAATGCAATTTAATGGCAGATCTATTATTTAATTAATAAACAATTAAATAAATAATAGAATCTGTAGATCAAATCTTTATAATTCGTTAATCACAAGGAGTTGTGATTGTGAGATATAAATTACATCTGATTGAATCTTAAATTGTCCGTGGTAGTAAGTAATAACGAGATATGGATATCGTTATTATGGCTAGACCATCACGTGTGGCATTTCTTACTTGTGAAGTAAGTAGCTGATCTCACAAGTTAAAGTGTGGTAACACTTAAATGAACACGTGGATGTTTTGTTATAAAACAAAACATTGGAGACCTGTCGAGAGATTCCACATGGATAACTATCTGAGTGTCAGTGGTTAATCTCTAACGTTCGGTAGTGAAATTGGTCCTTTGACTTGAGGTCGTCATGGCACCTTATATGAGGACAGTCATACTTTGGCGGTGTTGGATGTTGCTCTGCAAAGGGCGGCTAATACGACATCGTTCCGGTACGTCAATAATCATATGAAGGTTGTGATTGACCAATAAAGTATTCGTCACTTTTAGATAGTAGGAGATTATGATCTGCATTTTCATTTAATTAAGTCGATAACGAAATCCTTAGCCAAAGTGTATTCATATGTCAAAAAGGAGTTTTCAACTTATATTGACTTAATAGTGGAGTGAAAGATATGATCGATAATCAAGATTGACACACTTCCATATCCCGTAATTGATCGGATCATATTGACGAAGGGATTATAGCTTCACGGTAAACGAACGAGTTTGGTTTTGTCATACCACATGACATTTCCCGTCACATGTATTGCCTTGACACATTACTAGATGTCAATCTGGGACGGCGAGTGTGAATTAATTAAAAGGGTGTTTTAATTTATCAATTTTGATTAGACCAAAATAATATTTCACGTCGTTAGGCACGTGATCGGGAACCTGATGGGTCGCACACAAAAGAGAATTGGAAGATTGCAATTTGTCAATTAATTAATTTAACAATCGTTGGATAAATTAATTAATTAATTAGGTTGGTTATTTATAGACCTGAATTAATTAATTGGATTAATTAATTTATGGACAGGATTTAATTAAATGGATTAATTAAATTTTGGATCGGACCGGGCCAGACCCGTTTGGGCTTATATAAATATATGGCTAGGGTTTTCAATCCATATGGTTTTTCATAATTATTCTTGCTAGCTGAAGAGGAGAAAACACTGGTAGCTGCAATCTTATTATCCGTGTGGATCACCGTTGGAGGCTGGACAATTGGACAGTTGTGGGTGGCGAATCAAGATTGCCTGAACGAAAAGAAAAGTAAAAGGTTTGCAGAATTCTTCAAAGTTACAATCTTGATCACAATTTCTATCTAAACACAAAGGGATCCTCGGTGGGAATCGAAATAATTTAATTTTTCGCTGTGCATATATAAGTAGATTCCCAACAGTAGTATCAGAGCCTCCTTTGTGTTTGTTAGAAATTGATTTGTGTGATTGAACAGTCAAATGTTGATTGTTATTATCTTTCTTGTTTCTAGCAATTAAGTTGAAATTTAATTTTATAATTTTGAAATCTGATTCGAAAAAAAAATTTGGATTGGGCGGCATGCTTGCCACCACCGGCAGGAAGCAGCGTGCTGCCCGTCGGCAGCGATGCCTGCGGGCGAGCCTGCAACGGCTGTGATGCCGCTGTCGTTGCAATGCGAAGGCACTGCTGATTTGGGCTGCAAGACCCGTCGCCTTATTGCGGTGGGTCTTGCCTTCCAGTGGGGCGACGTCGTGATAAATAAATAAAATAAAATAAAAATTTTGATTTTTAGGGTTTTTGAAATCGGTTGAGAAGATTGTTTGGGAATGGGGACATGCCTTACAATTTTCGAAATTGCAAGGCCCTCTGCCTTAAATTCATTTGGGGTTAATGTGTGATTTTAAAATGGTAGGCTCCTATGCAATTTCAGAATTTGAGGGGCCTATTAATAAATTTTAATTGGGTCAAATTGCAATTTCCAAAATGGTTTTGAATTTGAACTTTAAAATAGTTTTGAAATTATATTTTAAGCGGGTTTGATCTACAAATTTAATTTTGACCCAAATTAAAATTTTATTTAAAATTGATGACATTTTATATTTTCGTTAAAATTGGATTTTAACTTAAATATTAAACTTTGACCCAATTGAATTTTATTTTATTTAGAAGTGTTATTCTAGATTAAAATATTAATTCAATTTAAATTAGAGTTTAACTTTAATTTAATACTTAATTAAATTTTGATTTTAATTAATTATTCACCCGTTTATATTTTTGAAGATAGAATTGGATTCTAATCTGACATTTAATTAAAATTTGATTTTAATTAAATTGTGTTGCCCTAAAATTTTATTTAAGATTTGAGTTAGACTCTAATTTGTGTTTAATTAAAATTTGATTTTAATTAAATATGTTCGCCCTAAGATCTTGGAATTAGAGTTAGACTCTAATTTTGTTATTTAATTAAAATTTGATTTTAATTAAATTCAACCGCCTTAAATTTTGAAATTAGAGTTTGACTCTAATTTGATATTTAATTAAATTTTGATTTTAATTAAATTATCCCGCCCTATAATTGTTGAGTTAGAATTGGACTCTAATTCGACATTTAATTAAAATTTGATTTTATTTAAATATGCCCGCTAATTAAATAATTAATTAATATAATTAATTAATTATTTAATTGTTACGATCCATTTATCTAAAAGAGCTTAGACAATGTTAATTGCTAGAAACTTGAAACGTGTTAGCATATAACATTAGATATTATAAATACATACATTTATGAGATGAATGTATTATTAGTGAACGATTATGGACTTGACCATATGGATGTGTTGAATGGTTAAATTTTATTCTTGTCATTTTGTGGGCCTGCGAGCTCTTAATTAATTTTGGGTCTGCGAGCCCGTTATTGTTGTTATTATTATGAGCCTGCGAGCTCTTAATCATTTTGGACGTGCGAGTCTGTTATTGTTATTGTTGATATGGGCCTACGAGTCAAATTTCATTTAGGCCTGCGTACCAACTAGTATAGGATACAAGTTACAACTAGAGTAATTGAAGAAACAAGAAGAGGAAGAGACCATGGAGATGGTGCATTGATACTGATCAATGTAATACCCTATAAGAATTGATTAATTAGTCTTCCTTATGGCTCGGGAAGACTAGATAGTGATGTTCATAATCGTCCACACTATTATATTATGTTA
>NW_019252586.1:171884-201113 GCF_002742605.1 Olea europaea var. sylvestris | reverse complement strand
TGGAGTATAATAAAATATATATTACTGTTACGATGAGACTTTTCAATGCAAAATCCTTCCATAAAATATTAAGTCACATTTATAATTACCTTCCATCATTATAGTGAAAAATCAGAGTCCCAAATCGTCTCAACTTGTTGAGTACACTCAAGGCTGGTCCATTAGGGATATGTTTGACACTATGAAATATTTGATATTTCTGAATGACGGGTTTGACTTAACTAAAATTTATTTTTTTGTTGAGTATACTCAAGGAAATAAATTTTAGAGGTATGTTAAGCTAATACATAAGTTATGTGAAAACAAAGAGTTGTCAGCTTAATGATCTGGGAGTTGTATGGAGATACAATTGATAACAGTATCTACCCAAATGTTATATTAAGACTTGTTGAGTACACTCAAGATCTTAATATAATAGATGGGATCCCAGCCCACTGGGAGTCAAGTTCGGACTCCATAAATTTATGTAAGAGAGTCATAAATTTTAATTAAACAGTAGGAGCATAATTAATTTCATAAAAGTCCATGTTATTGTTAAATTAATTGATGCATTTTATATATTATTTTCCTTTTCGTCATTTATATTTATTGAATCGTGAGTAACCATATATATTTGAGAGGTATAATGGATGCCAACAACCAAATTAAATCTTCTTGATTAGCACTGCAATTTGAGAATTGTTCTCAAGCATAAGAAAGTTCGTTGTCCTTAAGTAGTCACTTTCAAAGACATCTGGTGATGACCCGATTAAGGAAGAGGTGGCTGCTATGATAAACGCAGTGATGACAATAGTAATGCAACATATATGATACCTGCAACTATGTCACCTGAGTTACAAAAGTAACTTGAAAGTATAGATGTTAACACATAATTTTTCATTACAAAGAGTTGTATGATAATAATCATGTATGGAAGCATATGAGACTTTCAAACAACTATACCAATGCAAAGTGACAAAAGAATCTTCAGTCAATCCTCATGTACTAAAGATGATTGACATGAGAAGTGTCTCAACTGAGTTCAATCATTAACTCTCTGCAATCTCTGTCATAAAGTTATTCATACTAATTATGAATTATGATATGAATAACCTCGAATGCATACTCATTAAGTTACTTAACATGCTTAGGACTGTTAAACCCTTTATCAAAGTTGGTAGTGGGAAAACCATTGATTCCTCTAAGGGTATTAAGAGGAAATCTAAAGGGACTTTGGGAAAGCACCAAATATGGTTAAGATAGTCTAAGCGAAGGACAATACCAAATCTAATGAGCCTTGGTTTCACTATAGAATGAAAGGTCATTGGAAGGAATATAGCATGGCTTATGTCTACTTCACGAGTTTCTTAGGTATTTGATACCAGATGTAGAATCTAAATAGAAGTAGACCACTGCGAAAGGGAGAAGTTGACCTACACGTTGAAGATGAGCAAAGGCTGCTGCATTGCCTGTACGAGCATACTTCTTGTCGTTGCCTTTTGATTTAGTAATGGAATTAGAGAAATGTTGCTTTGTACCATAGTTGGAACATTAAAATGAATTTCATGTTCAGACATGAAGCATTTTAATGTTAAGGACAATTGTTGTTCCTGTATATCTTGATTAAGATTTTAATAGTTGTGGTGAGTTACAAAATAACATTTATATTCTAAATACTAAGGATTCCATAATGAGTATAAAAATTATAAGGTATAAATGCGATAATCTAATTATTACCGAAATCTGGCATGACAGACTTTGTCATATAGATGAAAAGTAATTCCAAAGTTACATAGAAATGTATACTTGGGATTAATTGATTTTGACAAATATAAATTATGCATGTCTGGCACAATGACCAAATCTTCTTTTACTTGAAAAGAAGAAAGGTTAGCATAATTACTGGTCTAATGCATAGTGATGCATATGGACTCGTGTCAATTAATATCATGTAATGTTTCTCTTATTTCATCAATGATCATGTATACTTGATGAAAACTCAAACATGAAACTCTTGAAAAGTTCAAGGGATTCAAATTAGAAGTAGAGAAACAGATAGGTGAAGATACCCTCACATTAAGATTCGATCGAGTGAGAATATCTTAAAGATAAAATTTAGATTATCTAAGAGAGAATGAGATTCTCTTGCAGTGGACTCCTCCATATACACTGCAACACAGGGGTGTATTGAAAAGGAGGAATCGTTAGTTATTAGATATAACGCAATTAATAACAAGCCATGCAAATCTCCCAAAATTGTTTTGGGGTCATAAATTAATTGTAGTGTGCAACACACTAAACCATGTCACAACTAAATTGGTTAACAAAAATCCATACAAGCTATGGAAAGGCTGTAGTCCCAATTTATCTTATATGAAAGTTTGGGGCCATGACGCTTATTTGAAGCGCCTTGAATTAGACACGTTTGACATTAAATCTGATAAATACGTATCTGTGGGGATATTCAAAACAGACATTTGAATATAAATTCTATTATCATGAAGAAAGTCTTTGCCTCACGACATATCTTCCTTTTAGAGAAATTGTTTACTCTAAGGGAGGATAGTGGGAGCAAAATAGAACTTGAAAGAGTTCAAGAGTCCACATATATAGTTAAACAAGTAGGTATATCCGAGTTTGATCCCATATCTGATATGGACCATACTCTTGATCAGGAAGTAAAGACTCCTAATGACATACGAGCTCTATGTGAATCTAGTAAGATCATTCGACCTTCAAGAAGCTGCGAATCCATGATTACTAAGTAGGTATTACTGATCGAGGATAATGAACCTGCTAGTTGCACCAAAATAAAGTCAAGTGTTGACTTAAAAGAGACAGCAAGAGGCCATGAAACTCGAGATGAACTCGACGTATGTGAACAAGGTTTGGACCTCGGTCAAGCCTCCCGATGGAATAAAACCCATAAGTTTTTGGTAAATAGTTTACAAGGAAATGGTCAATATGGATGGGAATATCCATATACACAAAGCAAGGCTAGAAGCAAAGGTTAAGTGTTGACCTTGGTGGAACCTTTCTCCTGTAGCCTTGCTGAATATGGGTTTTTGCTTGTAACAGTTGCATACCGTGACCGTAGGTTAAGAGAATCTCTTGGAGTTGAAATATTGGATTTGATGAAAAAGTCAAAGTGTTTGATTTTATCAAATTTGAAAATGAATTGTTTGTTTACAAGAAGATAGTGGGAACATTGTCGTATTCCTAATATTATAGAAAACGACATTCCTATGTTTCAATTATTGAAATAATAGTTATTAAATGATTCATTCATGAACGATATCGGAGAAGGAACTTGATCTGTAGAGATAGATTTAGAAAATTGCCTAATTCATCCCAATTTACATAGATGAAATCTTGAGAAGATTTCATATGGAGAAACTGGTTTACTCTTAAGCTGTATGTTGGAAAGGTTCCAAAACGTGAAGCAACCGTCGATTCAATAGTAAAAACCTAATACATGATTACTTCAAAAGTAGCAAAGAGTTGCAATCTGGATCATGATATTCATAAATGAACTTGGAGTAGTTCCTGATATTATTGATCACATGTCATTGTATTGTGATAACAATAGAGCCATTGCGAAAACAAAGGAACTAAGGTCTCATCAATGATTCAAACATGTATTAAGGTGGTATAATCTCATCAGAGAGGTAATACATAGAAATGACGTAAAGAGAAGAGCAAATTTCCACATTTAATAATATTGCAGATCCACTGACAAAGAGTTGTCGTAGCATAAACATGATCGTAATGTAGACTTATGATATTGGATACATAAGTGATTGGATCTAGTGCAAGTGGGAGTTTGTAAGTATTATGCCCTAGGTCCAATCAACTTTGGACATAAATACTTTTGATATATAATTAATGCAATTTAATGGCAGATCTATTATTTGATTAATAAACAATTAAATAATTAATAGAATCCGTAGATTCAAATCTTCATAATTTGTTAATCACAAGAAGTTGTGATTGTGAGATACAAATTACATCTGATTGAATCTTAAATCGTCCGTGGTCATAAGTAATAACGAGATACGGATATTGTTATTATGAATATACCATCACGTGTGTCATTTCTTACTTGTGAAGTAAGTAGCTGATCTCACAAGATAAAGTGTGGTAACACTTAAATGAACATGTGGATGTTTTGTTATAGAACAAAACATTGGAGACCCGCCGAGAGATTTCACATGGATAACTATCTGAGTATTGGTGGTTAATCTCTAACGTTCGGTAGTGAAATTGGTCCTTTGACTTGAGGTCGTCATGGTACCTTATATGAGGACAGTCATACTTTGGCGATGTTGGATGTTGCTCTGCAAAGGGCAGCTAATACGACATCGTTCGGGTACGTCAATAATCGTATAAAGGTTGTGATTAACCAATAAAGGATTCGTCACTTTTAGATAGTTGGAGATTATGATCTGCGTTTTCATTCAATTAAGTCGATAATGAAATCCTTGGTCAAGGTGTACTCATAAGTCAAAAAGGAGTTTTTGACTTATATTTACTTAATAGTGGAGTGAAAGATATGATCGATAATCGAGATTGACACACTTTCATATCCCGTAATTGATCGGATCATATTGACGAAGGGATTATAGTTTCACGGTAAACGAATGAGTTTGGTTTTGTCATACCATGTGACATTTCCCGTCACATGTATTGCCTCGACACATTGTTAGATGTCAATCTGAGACGGCGAGTGTGAATTGATTAAAAGGGTGTTTTAATTTATCAATTTTGATTAGATCAAAATAATATTTCACGTCGTTAAGCATCATGATCGGGAACCTGATGGGTCGCACACAAAAGAGAATTGGAAAATTGCAATTTGTCAATTAATTAATTTAACAATCGTTGGATAAATTAATTAATTAGGTTGGTTATTTATAGGCCCGAATTAATTAATTAGGTTGGTTATTTATAGACCGGATTTAATTAAATATTGGACCGGACCGAGCCAGGGCCGTTTGGGCTTAAATAAATACATGGCTAAGGTTTTCAATCCATATGATTTTTCATAATTATTCTTGCTAGCATAAGAGGAGAAACCCCTGGTAGCTGTAATTTTATTCTCTGTGTGGATCACCGTTGGAGGTTTGACAATTGGACAGGTGTGGGTGGCGAATCAAGATTGTTGGAACGAAAAGAAAAGCAAAAAGTTTGCAGAATTTTTCAAAGGTACAATCTTTATCACGATTTCTATCTAAACACAAAGGAATCCTCGGTGGGAATCGAAATAATTTTTAATTTTCCGCTGTGCATGTATAAATAGATTCCCAACAGTAGGGATTCCTCTTTTTCTCGCACAAAAACCACACAAATCATACAAGAAAGTGGCTAGGGTTATGGCTTTATATATAATCTAGGGTTAGGCTTTTAATTCGACCAGAAAAGGAAGGTAAAAGATTCAAACCATTCAAGAAGGAATAGAACTGGGCTGGATGAAGCTCATGGACTTAGTTGTTAGACTTATTTTATTCATCGACCTATGCCTATGAAATAACTAACCCATGTTAACATTATATCTCGAGATTTATTGGGTATAAAAAACCTAAAACATGACAAATGCAAATGGCACCTTACCTTCCATACGAATTCTTATGTAGCTTCAGCAAATGCAGGACGCAAGGATTGGCAATTTAATGAAGGGGATATGGTTCTTGTTCGTTTAAGGCTGGAGTGTTTCCCTCCAAGGAGTTTTACCAAGCTTCATACACACTGAGCAAGTCCTTTTAGAGTTAACAAGAAGCGGGGCAGTAATGCATATGTTATTGATTTACCCTTTGATTTTGGTATTAGTCCCGTTTTTAATATAGAATACCTTACGGGGTTCAAGAATGATGTTGATGAAGTTTCCACAACACCGGTTCCAGAGGTAACACCAGTTCTAAGAGATCCAAAAAATATGGCAGGCAATTGATGCAAATCAGGAGAAGGACACCCCATAATTCCGCAAACACCCATAATTCTGTAAACAATTGAAGAAGACTTTAGGAAGCTTACGTAGTTGTTGCAATTCTATCTTTTACTATGTTTATTTCTTTTCAAGTTTATTACTTTCCTAGTTTACTTCTTCCTGATTTAATACTTTCTAGTTTGGGATGGATATTCTGATATCGGTTTGTTATTTAATGGAGGATGGAAAAAAATGAAAGTAGTTTCAGACATTCAATTCAGTTTAATTTTCTTTGGAATGATTCCAAGACTATAGAGAGATTCTATATTCACCATACTATTGGTACCAACGTGAGGTTGATCGGGGAGTTTGGTACCACACTCAGCCTTGGAATAATTAATATATTATTTGTATAATATGTTATAAGAATAAAATCGTCAATTGTAGATTCTGCAATGGTGTTTTCTCGTTATTGTGCAGCATTAATAATTTTGGATTCTTCTTTTTTCTTCGAGGACTTTATTGTTGAAGTTTCTTTCTCATTGTAACATTCTGAATTTCTTTATATCAATCATTCCACAGAATGACTTTTGTTGTCCGAGCAAATTTATTCTAATGCATTCTCTATAGGATAAAGAAACTTTGTTCTGACGAGTTTTGTCACAAGTATAAGCACAATTGACCTTATGAAACGAACTTGTGGTGTAGAACAAACCCCTAACTACTTTCGCAATTGCCTGCATAACAAAATTTTAGTGTGAAACGTAATTTTGCAGACAAGGGTCAATAAGAAAGAATAATTTAACAAAGAATTTATAAGAAATAATAATCTAATTGTTTTAGGTCTCGACTCAATCTAGCAATGAATATAAAAGATTTGCCGAACAACCCCAAATGCTATTGTATATTGTCAAATAGGCAAAAATTAGCCTTGTTATTTAAAATCCTCGAGCAAGTTTCCAGCATTTCGGTTTGGCAGTGGGCATAGCAGGACTTGATATAGTAGCCTCTTGATGTCAATGCACCTAGTCTAGAGTCGAGACAGTGCATTCATTGACTCCATTCTGAAACCTAAAAATCACACCATATATGAAACAACATCCTTATTAATGCGAGCAAAACGCCTGCATTTCTTTTGGATTCCTAGTATTGTTCTGCAATTAAAAATATGAAATAAAACAAACATTCAGGTACAGAATGTGTAAAGTTTAAATAATTTCTGTCATTTATCATCAAAGAATTAGTTTACATCATATAGATGCCTATTGAAAATAATCTACTATATTTCAACAGTGATTTGCCGTGATTTATAGTGGCTTAAATACATTATCATTATCACATGAAAAGTCCTAGAATTAATGTAGTTAGTTGGCTTATGTTCTATCTAATCTAAAGTGTGATATATGGTTAAGATCCTCTTCAACATGTCTCGACAATCTCATGGGTATTTGTAAGGCATGAAGACTAGACTTCAGAAGATGAAATCGTGAGCTACTCAATGATTTTGTTAGAACATCAGCAATCTGATCTTTGGAAGAAATAAAGCAGACATGCAGTGAAAAGCTGCTAGTTTGAACCTAAAATCATTAGAGGAGGGTGGATAAGTGAAAACTGCAGAATCAAAATTGTCAATTAACAGCAATTAGTCACTTATTAATTGTTCTAAACAGTTAAACAAACAAGTCAAATTATCCCATGATGAACTACCATAATTTATAATATGAAAGCAATAAAGAATACAAGAATTGTTAACGGAGAAACCTAATTGGGTAAAAATTTGGGACCAAGCCAATAACTTTCACTATAGACAATAATGAACATACAGTACGACCCAGTAAAGAAAATCTATTAGACTCCCTAATCTAATTCCTGCGACCACCAAAACCCGCTGACTCTTTGACTTTTCTAAATTTTCATATTAGTCCTTTTCACTAAAGAATCGCCAATACAATTAAATCCTAACATGCAATTTTTCTACAATACACAATCACAAGATGATGAACATCGATTTCGATGTGTTTTGTCCTTGCATGGAATACCATATTCGCGAGAGATATGTGTGCCAGTGTTGTTATGGTAGAGATAAGAAAGAGTAGACAATGGGTGTTGGATTTCTATAAGGACTAAAACCATTGAACCTTTGTAGCAGTGGTAGAGATAACCTTGTATTCAGCTTTGTTGCGAGTCTTTGCTATTGTCTGTTGTTGTTTGCAAGACTAGCTGAGGAGATTATCCTTGTGCAGTGGCAGACCCAAGGGGGGTCATGCAGGGTCAAGTGACCCTCCAAATTTTGAGGCTAATTTTATTTTATTTTATTTAGTATTATTATTTTTTTTATAAATCCTATTTGATATCGATTGAAATCTAAATTTTAATTTAAATCAAAGTTAATAATTAATTTTAATAACATATTTTCATGAAATGCTTAACTTTTTAATTTTTAGCAAAATTTACTAAAAATTTGATTTTAATCTCTACCTAATTGGGGCAAAATCATAATAAATTTGAATTTTTTTTCTTACTCTATTTTACCCTCCTTCACACCATTTACCAATTAACTCTTTTAATTTTTAACATTTGTCAAAATTTTTCTACGAATTATCACATATATTACAAATTTTTACTTTTCAATCAAATTTTCAATTAATTAGAATTTAAATTTGCATTTTCTCCTATCCTGTTTGTGTACATAGAATGTGTTTGAACTGATTATATCCATTTTAACTTATATTTAACAAATTTTATCTATTTGATTGAATATTGGTCATATGTTTTTTTCTTTCGGTGTCCTGTGTTTGATGGGTCTTGAGGTGGACGATGAAAATTAGGTCCCCCCGCGACAAAATTCAAAGGTGTATTATGTGATCCATTGCTAACTAAAAAACTAACATTAAAACAACAAAATATATCATAGAAATGATTTATATTATAAACCATCAAACCAAAAATTTCAAACAATTAGTTAAATACTATTCGTTTTGCTATTTTAAAGGCAAAAACATCAATCAAATCTGAATAATTTAGCTGATCAACCATTTCTTTTTCTATTGATAACATAGCCAACCCGTTTAATCTTTCTTGTGACATAGTTGATCGGAGATAGGTCTTGATCAACTTCACTTTCGAGAAACTTCTTTCCGCAGATGCAACTGTAACCAGTACGGTTAACAAAATTTTGTAAGCAATATAAGCATTTGGGAAACAAACATCCAATGTCTTCAAATAGTGTAGCACTTCAATTGCTCTTGTTGCTTCATTTGGTAAATAAATCTTCAAGACTTGTAACTCCGAACACGAATCATCTCCACTGATGTCCGAAAGCCCATTATGTTCAAGATATTTCACAAATTCATACAAGAGTTCAACAAACTTGATAAAGTTGCACTCCTTAACCTTTTCAAATTAAAAAAAAAATCCAAATATACCATCATATTGTTTGAATTGCTCAAATCGAGTCCTCAGAGAAGATAGAGCTTGATCAATTATAAAAACAAAGTACTCAACTCTAAATGATTCTTCTGCTGGTTGCTTTACCACATTACTACAGTTTTCATCAAATTGCTTTTTTCTTCGAATTATGCGTTTTTCTGTAAATACAGCTTCAATTCCCATTTCGTTTGCCTTTTTTGTCGCTTCATCCATGGCAATGGCAAATCCAAATTCTCTATAATCTTCAAGAAATGAAACAAGTCCTTGCAATAGGTCGATAGCATGATCAATATCCATGGATTCAGTTTGAAGAAATTTACTCACAATATTGACTGCATGCAACAACCTGTACCAGATTACCATGCTAAGAAGAACTCAAAATTCAGGAGTTCATGTGTTGCCAACGACTCAGCTTCACTCTTTACTTTAGGATCTTCGTTAGTTTCTGCCAAATCAAGTAATGCTTCTCTTATCTGTGCAGTTTGCTCCATTATAGGTTTCACACTTTCAACATGACTTTCCCAACGTGTTTGTGACAACGGCTTCACTGTCAACCCTTTTACATTATCTTTAAAAATTTGCCATTACTTGGTAGAAGATGAAAACAAAGTGTAGATGCGTTGTATCACTCCAAAGAAGGATACAACTTTGGAACAATAATTTACCATGTCACATAGCGCTAGATTTAGACTATGAGCACCACATGGAGTATAGAAAGCTCAGGGATTCATTTCATGCACTCTTCTTTGCACACCTTTGTGCTTTTCACTCATGTTAGATCCATGATCATACCCTTGCCCTCTAATGTCATCAATATCCAAATCGAGTTTGATCAAAGCCTTTTGAAGCTTGGTTGTAAGTCCAAGTCCTGTTGTATCATCTACCTTCAAAAATTCAAGCCAATGTTCTTCAACTGTAGGTAAGTTTGCCGAATCATCTACAAATTGTACTATTAACGACATTTGCTCCTCCTGACTTGCATCTGGGGTACAATCAAGTATAACTGCAAAATATTTTGCATGTTTAACTTTCTTGACAATTGCACTTCTCACCTTATTAGATAACAACTATATAAACTCATTTTGAATTTTTTTGCCAAGATACGTGTATTGAATCTCTTTTGCATTAGCCCGGCGAAGGTGCTCTTTCATTATTGAATCAAATTCACTAACCATTTCCACCATTTGTAAAAACAGACCATTGTTCTCAACATTTAGCCTCTCATCATCTCCTCGAAATGGCAAGGTATTTTTGGCGAGTCTTTTTACAATAGCGATTATCCTTGTTAATACATGCCTCCAATGTTCTCTTTCTGCATCGATCAACAATCCAACGCTTTTATCAATTGTAGTTTTTGTTCGAAGCCTATTTTCCAATTCAATCCAGCTAGTCATGCAACATAAATGCTCTTCATTTCCTTCATGACTTTTAATAGACCAATACAAATTATGCCAATCTTTGAATCCATCGTTACCAAGTTGGCCAACTCTGGTAACATTTTTGGGTGTTTTAAACAACTTACAACAAAAGCAAAAGATCCTGTTCATAGATATTGAATATACTAGCCATCTTCTATAAATTATTTGCCCATTTCGTAGCAATCGCTTATATTGTGAAGAATCAAAATGCCTATTTGTACAATCTTTTGGAAACGAGATGTCATCAATTCTTTTTGGACCCCTTTCAACTAAGTTATCCCTTGTTCTCTGATCAATGATTTTCCAATTCCCGGGGTCATCCAAATTTAGAGAAAAGCAACCCTCTTCTTCCTTGTCATCTACTTCATTAACACACGCATGATTCATCACCTCTTCTTCCTTATCATCTACTACATTAACATTGGCAGGTTGACTCACTTCTTCATCTTTATCATATTCTTCATTAACACATGCAGGTTGAATCTCTATTTCATCCTCATTCAACGTATTCACATTCTTGCTTTTAAAGTACTTGCCAATAACCCCTGCTTGACTTTGAATTAACGAAATTTCATTTCGTTTCCTTTTTCACTTTTGAGCACCAGACTCATATTTAGGAAGCATGGTGTATGAGTCTATATCTGATGCCCAATGATTAACCTAAAAAACAATTACAAAATATCTCAAATCATTACACAGTTAGAGTTTTCAATATAGTTATTATGTGCGCCTGTGCAATTGTTGATCCTTTAATAATCAATCATATAAGCCGACCAGGCCACATTTATATAAGCCGACAAGGCTTCAAACATTTTTAATTTCTTCAATAACAAGTTAAGGCAAGTCATTTCTTACCTGACAAGTAGAATTTCGATGAAACTGTGGAGTTACACCTACAAGAATTCCACTGCCACAAGACTCACAACTCCCAACCCTGAAACAAAAATTTCACATCAAACGCTATTACAAATATTAACATGATCATCAAATTACACGCTAATACAAATATGAACATGATAGGAATATTGATCTCCATATTCAAATAAATATTATCAATCATCTCATAATTAAAGTCGTCGTTCAATGGTTAATTGATTATTGACTCCGTTGCTTACACGTATATATGTATGAAATCGATGCAGGCTTCTGGTTTCGTCTGGTTTCCACATTGTCGTTCGTCTTTTCATTAAATTTAACGAAATAATTTTTTATTACATCACTTTAGATCACTTATAATTACTTGTTACCAGATCATCTTCAAAAAATCTGCGAACAAAAGAGACCTGACAGTCCATCTTTACACTTCTTCTATCCTCAAAGTTTAATTCTTAATATCATTATCCTTAACTTTTTATGAATTAGTAGCTACTGTTTCAAATGAGTGTTCCATCCAAATTTTCCATTAAGTTGTTGTAAAGACACAAAATTGCTCTTCCACTCAAATAAGCAATAAATAAATATATTCATAATGAATCACCTAATTGTATAGTTATAAAAATAGTGAACTGTTTACATTAATTTTTCACTAATAGCTTATTAATCTCCATTTTTTTACACATCTTCATCGATTAGTTACAGGACCGGCTCTGCAATGAACTTTTCTGAAGTATATCCATAACTAAAGATGCTATACATCATGTGCACAATCTTGAACTTTGTCATCCAATTACCAACAGAAATCTATAGAGATAGAGCCCAACACAAGTCTCTCTTGTAGCCCACAACAGAGACATCTAAATTAACCTGCATAAAGAATTATTATAACTGAAGTTTAAAGGTTCAATTACAACATGATTTGGGTAATCAGAGTTTGGTAGAATATCCTTACAAGTTGCTCAAGTGTTTCTTCCAATAACTGTATATAGTGGTATCATATCTACAGATGTCAAGATCTCGTGCTCAAAAGTCAAAACTTCGGTCAATAGGATTATAGGAAAACTGATTGTAGAGAAACCCAATGAAGACCTACTAAAATTCAACGTCTATTTTATTTAAAAAAAAATAGAAGTAATTTAGTTTCCATTTGTTTTGATGTCATTAGATTTATTAGAAGCTTAAACATTTTACATACTTCTTGTACTGACTTCGATCTCTCTTCCAAGAGTTGGAATTGATCAAATATTAGTTCACTTCGATAAGTAACAATACTACATCAAAACAAATTTATACTTCTATGACATGCCACATTGAATCGAGTCAACAGTAGCTTTCTAGTTTGACAATGCTTAGATATCTGTCAAATAAATGCTTCTAGTTGCACAACCATCTTCTCTATTTTCAGAATCCCCTATATACTACATTAAGTGATGGCAAGGCTGACCTAGTACTGCATGTGACTCATCTATGCTACATGACCTAAATTATGCAAGAATGTTAACCAATCAACTTCAGTTAACATAGTGTTCTATGTCGGTAAGCTTAACTTGTAGTTCATTCCAAATAAGCAGTTGACTGAGGGCAATATGGAAAAATAGGAAAGGTAATACTGATACAATCACCTGCCAAAGAGAAGAGAGCAGCCGGCTTTGTGAAACCAATCGAGAAATTCGAAGGATTTGGGGGGTTTTGGAGTGAAGCTTCAACAGAAATCGATTTGGGATTTTTTTGATTTCAGGGATTTGGGGGTTTTAATTCAATTGGGAAAAGATAAAACCCTACATGAAAGATCAATAATCGCCTGGTCGTTGCCCCGCTGGTCCAGTTGGAGTAGAAGTCTCGGAAGTCGAAGGCGACGTCGTACTGGTTGTCTGGTTGTAGGCGGAGCAGTGACTCGCATCGCAGGAGGGAAGGGGATGAAAAAATGTTTTCCATTCGACTTTCACTTCATTATTTAAAAAAAAAAAAAAAAAAATTGGCCAAAATGAGGCCCCCATCCCGTTTTGGGCCTGAGGCGGAGGCCTCATGGGCCTCGCCACAGGACCGGCCCTGGTATTGAATACACTATAAATTTTTAAGCATAAATATGAATTTTCTTGTGATGAGTAAAATATAAATAATTGTTCGAAATCAAACGGATGAAATTATAAGCAAAATATTAATGAAAAAATGTTTTTTAAATGTAAGTTTGCTTTTTCTCGAATCGAATATAAATTATTCACAAATCAATAACAAAGTATTCTATTTGTATAGAGTTTGATTGTGCCTCCCTAACTAAACATTTGTGCGTCTGCCCCTATCCCTGTGGAAAACGCATTAGGACCCTACAGAACATCCATTATCTTGGTCAGATGCTCAATCTTCATCTGCGTAATATATGCTTTATAATAACCCAATGAATATTCCTTGGAGAATGCATGTATTTTCTGACTTTATGAACAGCATAAACCATGTCTAAACGTATAAAGCTTAAATATTGTAGACCACCAACTATGCTTCTGTAGAGAAAAACTATTGTCAAGTTCAGTACCATTATATTTGGACATTTCCTAGATGGAAACAATAGGTTTAAATTGCAAACTACGGCGGAGTTGAGGGTCCTATTATTAATTATTTCATTGTTGCATTTGTTAAATTTAGACCAAATCCATTCATTGTGGGGGAGCACAGAAGAATCGAGAGGTAGAAGGATATTTGGGAAAGAAAAAGGGAGATAGAAGATGGCGGCCAATCAAGGTGATTGAAGGAAATTGTCTATTCTATCTCATGGTTCTCCAGTTCTTCTTCTATTTCAATAGGTAAAAAGGAATTAGCGTTTAAAGTTAAGCATTTTATAGGGATTAGTTTGTTTTAAGACTTTATTTATTTTAGTGTTTTAAGACTTTATTTATTTCATCCATACCCGAATTTCAAGAATTAGAAAGTTAGTGGAATTTGGGTTGAAAGTGTGAGTAACGAGAAGTAAATGGGAAAGGGGGTTTGATGTTATTGACTTTAATCATTGATTAAGTGTTCATAATTTCCCAATTACTTGAACAATATGGGTTTATATTAGTGTAAGGAGGAATTTTCGTTTTAGACAACTAGATGAACAAGTAGCTGTCTGGGTACCATCAAGAAAGAATTTTGGACTTTTCTTTTAGGCTTCTTTTCAGCTTGAACAAGGCTTTATGATGGGTTTTGGTTTCAATCAAGCGAATATGAAACTTACTGAAATATATAGGTGTTTTCGTGGATTGGAAGTGAAATAAAGGAACAAGTTTGGAGTTTATAGAAGCTGTCCAATTAATTATGTTATATATTTTTAGACAAGGAAGAACTAGAGAAGAAATAAAGAATAAGAAATATAGGAATACAATTAAGATGAGTATTTGGGAATCCGTAACCAATTTGAATTAATAAAAGTTTATTGTTATTTCAGCATTGAGGCAGTGAGGATATTCGAAAGACAAAATGTCTAAATTAGCTTGAAGCCTATAATTCGGTGAGTGGAAAAATATAAATATTTTTAAAGTATTTATAAATTAAGTTTATTGTTAAAGTATGTGCAATTATATGCAATTATGTGTTCGAATTACATTGTTTTTATGGAAATATCTTTTATTATGATACATGTGGGATTTCAAAGATTGTATACGTTACATTGTGAATTGGAATATGAGATATGATTTTGAGATCGACCAGAAAAATACTCGTGATAATATATTTCTTCTAGTTCACTGAGGGGCCTTGGCCGTGTTCTATACTACATTGAGGGGTCATGGACCGGGGATGAAGGGGTCTCGACCGTGTACATATAGTTCACTGAGGAATCTTGGCCGTGTTCTAGAATTGATTTTAAGAGGTCTTTGAGACCGACTTTCGTTCACGGATGGGCCAAAGGCCAGTGGCGAAAGTTCTTAGTCCGAGGGACGGATTACAGATTTTAGTCGAAGGGTACATTTTTGGTGGATCACATGTAATATGATGAGATGATGGTATAGATATCAGCTGATGACTATATCGTGGATATGAGATGATATTTAAAGAGTTGTGAAAATGTCTCACTTTCTGTCTATATTCGTATGAGGCTATCAAGTGAAATATAAAATGATATTAACTTGATGTTTGATAAAAATGTTTAAATGAGGAAGCATAATTATTTTCGAACATTTCCACTCACTGAGCTGTCAACTCATATTTTCCTAAAATTATTCTTACAGGTAATATTAGTCCTTGATAACTTGAGGAGCCTGTTGATTTCAGAGTTAGAGCCACACGACATATTGATGAGTCAATTTGATAAAACACGATGTAATTTTGGGCCCACTGCACTACAGTTTTATAAACATTTGATTTTGTCGTATATTTTGTAATAACTCATAGTCAGCCTTGGTGATTGATTTGACATCTAGTCGGCATCTATCATCGGCAAACATCACGTTTCGGGTCCACTAGGGTGATTCGGGACGGGTCGTGTCACCTTTATGATGAAATAGTGTCCATGAAATCAACAAAACACATTGTTATCGTTAGCAAATTTTTGAACAGAGGGAAGACTTTTGGTTATTGAAGTAACAACTTGAATTTGGTTGAGAATAAATGAATTAGAATGAGTATTTAAAGATGCAGAACCAATATGAGAGATAGCCCAACCTTTCCCATTTTCCACTTAAATCTGGTTAGTACCTTAATAATCTTCTGATCGTAATGTAAGGTTATTAGCATCAGTAGTCATGGGGTGGGGAGTGCCCTAGTCATGATGCCAATATTAATTCGTGTTGGAGGCTAAAGCATAGTTAGCCTAGATTGGCCGAGGAGTTAATAAAGCAATATATACTATATTAAACCTGTTTTTGGACTGTATGGCCAGGACTTTCACAAAGCTGGCACCAGAGGTTAGAACTGTTACCACCAGAGAAAGAGCTTCAATTGTAGTTGGAGTTTGTGAAGCTACACCTCGACCTTTAAAACTCTTCCATCCACGATTATTATTTTGCTAGAAATTGCCACGACCTCGATCATTACTATTGTAGGTTGGTTGACTGGTGGTAATGTTGGTAGAGGAATTTGGAAAAGGAAGGCCTTGGTTGTTATAGTTGATTCTAGACCTCATCGATAAGGAGCAGTAAATATAATTCGTCAAGAGTTGTGTCTTCTCAAAGTGAAATCAATGTAACCAGTGTTGGAAATAATACTGTGATTGAGGATATTACTCCTCAATCACAATCTTCCCATAGCATGCCAATGCCAATCATGTAATTGAAGGAGGCTAATTTACACGGTTTCCATTTCATTGTAAATTATTGATTTGTATTCCATTTATACTATCTTGTAAAGCTCTATATAATGCAATACGATACACCACTGAAATTAAGGTGGATTTTTAATCATTCTTATGGTATCAGAGCCAAGTGGTTTAACATACATACCACATATCCTGTTCTTCTTCTTCCCTTCATGGCTTCTGAAACTTCTGCCACCCTTCTTCCTTTCAATACCTTAATCCACATGATCACCATTAAACTTTCCTCCTCAAACTATCTTCTCTGGAAAGCCTAACTCCTCCCTTTTCTTGATAGTCAAGAATTATTAGGACATGTTGATGGCACCCTTGTGCAGCCCCCAGGACTTGACGCTACCACTTTTCTCACGCCAAGTGAAAAATACCTAGCATGGAAAGCTATTGATCAGCGTCTCCTCAGTTTGTTACTTTCCTCCCTCACAGAGGAAGCCATGGCTGAGGTAGTTGGCCTCTCCACCGCACGAGACGTGTGGCTGGCACTAGAAAATGCATTTAGCCATCGTTCTAAAGCTCGAGAACTACGCCTTAAGGATGACTTGCAATTAATGAAATGCGGCAATAGATCGGTTGTTGAGTATGCCCGTTCCTTCAAAGCAATTTGTGATCAACTATATGCAATTGGTTGTCCAGTTGATGGTACTGACAAGGTGCACTGGTTTCTTCACGGGCTCGGTACTGATTTCTCTAGTTTCTCCACAGCACAAATGGCCTAAACTTCTCTGCCCTCATTTGCAGATTTAGTCTCAAAGGCCGAAAGTTTTGAAATTTTTCAGAAATTCCTTGACTCATCTTCTCCAGCAGCGACAGCCTTTACTGTCACAAAATATTCCAGCGATCGTGGTGGCTCTTCTCGTAGTCATCGGGGTCGCTTCGGTAGGCGTGGAAGCAGTTCATCTGGTCGTGGACAAGGACGCTCCAACTACAACCAATGGCGTCGTCCACCAAGATGCCAGATTTACAGGATGGATGGCCACTTTGCCGATTGGTGCCTTCAACGCTATAATTGAAATGAGACACCAGCTCACCTTGCTGAAGCCTTCACGAGATCTTGTTCTCTAAATGAAGATGTGGGCTCTGACTGGTATTTGGATACAGGGGCTTCAGCCCATATGACCATGGATCACTCTAAATTGGATCAGGCCACAAATTACATGGGTAAGGATTGTGTGGTTGTTGGGAATGGTGCCTCACTACCCATTACCCGTACTGGTAAAATTTCTCCTACCCCAAATCTACATCTTCTTGATGTCCTAGCTGTACCTCGTCTTACCAAGAATTTACTTTCCATCGGTAAATTAACATTAGATTTTCCTTTATCCGTTACCTTTACTAATAACATATTCACTGTACAGAATCGCAAAACAGGAAGGGTGGTGGGAACCGGCAAGCGTGATGGAGGCTTATATGTGCTTGAGCGAAGTCATTCTACTTTTATTTCTGTTCTTAAAAATAAATCGCTTCGTGCGTCCTATGATTTATGGCATGCACGACTTGGACATGTCAATCATTCCGTTATTTCTCTATTGAATAAAAAATGCCAGCTTTATCTTACATCTTTGTTGCCTTCTCCAACTTTATATGGCACATGTCAAATTGCTAAAAGTCATCGCTTGCCTTATTCTCGAAATGAACATAGGTCATCGAAAACACTTGATCTTATCCATTGCGACATTTGGGGTCCATCTCCAGTCAAATCTAATTTAGGATTTGTCTATTATGTCATTTTTATCGATGACTATTCTCGTTTCACGTGGCTCTATCCTTTAAAATTGAAATCTGACTTTTATAATGTTTTTATTCAATTTCAAAAATTTGTGGAAAATCAATACTCCACTCGAATTAAAATTTTCCAAAGTGACAGCGGTGGTGAATTTACCAGTAATTTCTTCCAAGATCATCTCCGCTCTAGTGGCATTCACCATCAGCTCTCATGTCCATACACACCCGCCCAAAATGGTCGTGCTGAAAGAAAACATCGCCATGTAACTGAGATGGGATTAGCACTCCTTTTTCACTCCCACATTTCTCCTTGCTTTTGGGTTGACGCGTTTAGCACTGCAGCTTACATTATCAACCACTTGCGTACACCACTTCTTGGAGTTAAATCACCTTTTGAGATTTTGTATGGTAACCCTCCCAACTATGAAAACTTTCACCCTTTTGGTTGTCATGTGCATCCTTGCTTACGAGATTATATGTCTAACAAATTTTCTCCTCGCAGCATCCCATGTATTTTCTTAGGTTATAGTCCCTCTCACAAAGGGTTTCGTTGCCTAGAGCCTTCCACCTCTAGGGTCTATATTACTCGCCATGCTCAATTTGATGAAACTCATTTTCCTTCCATTGCTACCTCTCAAGCTTAACCCATATCCTCCCTTAACTTTTCCAATTTTCTGGAACCTAGCCTTACCCATGCAAATCTACCTCCCCCACTCCCTGACACTCGTTCTTCACAACTCACTCAATCCATTTCTAATCCATATATTATGTGTACTGATCCAGTGATTGAGTCTTTGTAGGATCCTCATTCTCTTGCAGGTGCCTCTTTACAGACCTAGGTTCCAAGTTCATCTCCTCTTGAACCTGGTGCAGATCCCACACCTACTGTAGTGGTCCCGTTGGCCACTCATCCTATGCTTACAAGAGCTAAAGCTGGCATTTTCGAGACTCGATATCCAGCCAATCTTAGTTTCTTGGGCTCTTCTGGTCTTCTTTCTGCTCTTTTTGCATCGATTGAGCCCAAAGGTTTTAAATCTGTTGTTAAAAATCCTGCTTGGCTTGTTGCCGTGGATGAAGAAATTCATGTATTACAGAATAATCGCACCTGGGTTTTGGTGCCTCGCCCTGCCAACACCAACATTGTGGGCTCCAAATGGGTATTCCAAACCAAATACTTACCTGATGGATCTGTTGAGCGCCTTAATGCCCGCCTTGTTGCCAAAGGTTATACATAGGTCCCTGGTCTTGACTATACTGATTCTTTTAGTCCCATAATCAAGGCTACTACTGTTCCGGTTGTACTCTCTCTCGCTGTTACACAAAAATGGCCCTTTCATCAACTTGATGTCAAAAATGCATTTCTCAATGGTACTCTTACTGATCAAGTTTATATGGAACAACCTCTAGGATATATTGATCCTCGCTTTCCAGACCATGTTTGCCAGCTGAAGAAAGCTCTTTATGGTCTCAAACAAGCCCCTCGCGCTTGGTTTCAGCGCTTCAGCTCCTTTATTATTCGCCTTGGGTTTTCTTGTAGCCGTGCTGACACATCTCTATTTGTCTTTCATCAGAAGTCCGATATTATCTATTTACTTCTTTATGTTGATGATATCATTATTACAGGCAACAATTCTTCACTTCTTGCCCGCTTCACTGGTACACTTAACTCTGAGTTTGCCACTAAAGACTTAGGCTCTCTCAGCTATTTTCTTGGTCTTGAAGCCACTCCAACTTCTGATGGTCTCTTCATCAGTCAGCTCAAATATGCACGGGACATTCTTACTCGAGCTCAATTACTTGACAGTAAACCTATTCACACGCCCATGGTTGTTTCTCAACATCTTTCTACTGATGGTTCTCTTTTTTTAGACCCTATTCTCTATAGATCCCTCGTCGGTGCACCATAGTACTTGACTATCACAAGGCCCGACATTGCTCATGCTGTCAACTCTGTCAGTCAATTCTTACACGCTCCCACTGATGATCACTTTCTGGCTGTTAAACGCATCCTCCGCTATATTAAAGGCACCATTCACTATGGCCTACATTTTCGCCCTTCCACTTCTTCTGGTGCTCTTGTAGCCTATTCTGATGTTGATTGGGCCGGCTGCCCGGATACTCGTCGTTCGACCTCTAGTTATTCTATCTATCTTAGCGACAATTTAGTTTCCTGGAGTGCCAAGAAACAGTCGACTGTCTCTCGTTCCAGCTGTGAATCTGAGTATCGCGCCCTTGCCTCCACTACCGCTGAACTCATCTGGCTCACACATCTCCTGCATGACCTCAAGGTATCCATGCCTCAGCAGCCCACTCTCTTATGTGACAACAAAAGTGCCATTTTTTTAAGCTCCAATCCGATTTCACACAAGCGGGGCAAGCATGTTGAATTGGACTACCACTTTCTTCGTGAGCTTGTTGTCGCGGGAAAACTTCGTACACAATATGTCCCATCTCATCTACAAGTTGCTGATATCTTTATCAAGAGTGTTCCTCGACCTCTATTTGAGCTCTTTCGTTCCAAGCTCCATGTCCAATCAAATCCGACGCTGAGCTTGCGGGGGGGAGGGGGGTGTTGGAAATAATACTGTGATTGAGGATATTACTCCTCAATCACAATCTTCCCATAGCATGCCAATGCCAATCACGTAATTGAAGGAGGCTAATCTACACGGTTTCCATTTCATTTACACGGTTTCCATTTCATTGTAAATTATTGATTTGTATTCTATTTATACTATCTTGTAAAGCTTTATATAATGCAATACGATACACCACTGAAATTAAGGTGGATTTTTAATCAGTCTTAACCAGAGAATCATACTCGGTGCCAAGGTTGGCAATTACATTGGTTTATTATATCGTCATAATTCATGGCCCATCCGTTAATTTTTTTACGGTTAGAATGTACTCCGTGGCAGTAGAGTTACCCTTGCCAGTGGAGGCTAGTTGTTATCCAGCCCGTACGGCCTTTGAACGGGACTGCGAATTTCAAGAGCTGTCTAAATTGAGTGGGAGGAAGAATCTTGGTAGACCCGAGCATTAAATTCATTTGTAAGGAATGAATTGATAGAACTAAGAATGAGGTTTTCCTGTTAGGACCAAGCAGCATACGGGGAATTCAGAGTAGTGTCATTAGCAACGGAAAGAGTTTTTGAAGGAGGTTTAATAGTACCATCAACATAACTGAACACCTCCAGACCTTTGAGATAAAGGAGCATTTATGCTTTCCAAATTGGGTAGTTGTTTCAATTGAGTTTGGTGATATTGACTATAGAGGTAGAATTGAAGGTAGGATAAATGATGTCATGTGCATCAGAAGGGGTAGAGGAACTGAGAGAAGACATTTTGAGAGGAAAAAAAAAAAATATATATATATATATATAGACACACACACACACACACACACACACATACATATATACATATATATAGTTTAGAGAAGCTTGTCTAATGACTTTGATGCCATATTAAGACTTGAGTTCTATCTTAAAGGTTAACTTTATTAAGAGGGGTATCATGATTTCTTTTAAATTGGTCAATACTTTCTTCTTTATTTCATGTGAAATTTATTCATTAACATGAATTAAGATTTGAAATTTCATCTTAAAATGTCAACATTATTAAGAGAAGTGACACAAATCCTTATAAGTTGGTATATGTTTTCATCTTTATTCAATGTGAAATTTTATATCTTAACATGTACCATACAATGGTAACTCATTTGAGCAGACCTATCTCGAAATCTGTGTGTTCATCTTTGATTCTTAATTATATTAAAATACTCGTTGGAGTTTAATGGACTCTAATACTATGTAAAGTTTAAGTAGTTTTTGTAGTTTATTATCAAAAGAATAGCTTACATTATATGGAAGCCTATTGATACTAATCTATTACATTTTAGCAATGTTTTACACAAGTTTAAATAAGTTATCACTATCACCTAAGATATCCAATAGTCAATGGAGTTCGTTGGCTTCTATTTTATCTAATCCAGAGATCTTAGATATATAGTTAAGATCCTCTTCAATAGTAAGAAAGCTCAAGTCAAAATTCTATGTTCAAATTTCAATGTAATCGCGTTTCATTTATTCAACAGAAAAATTGTTAAAAGAAGCATATATGCGTTACTGTAGCGTACTTTACTAAAATCATACAATATTTACTCGGCAAAAATTTTTCTTCACTTTATTTTAAACAACACCACTTGGCATCGTCCTCATCTTGGTACTTCCAGTCAACGATTCTTCTTCTTCGTCTCAACTATGAAGGAAAAATGACAAACTATAATGGCAATCTCGGCCTCTTGATCACCACCTGCTCTGGTACGTTAACAACAAACTTCTTACCCTCAGTCACGACAGCTGGCTTCCTCTCCTCTTCCATCCGGGGGATGCCACCTTCTTGAAGCTCATCACTTCCTCCACCTTGAGGACCATCACCTCCTCGGAGTTCGCCACTTCCTCCATATGATAGCTCAAATATGATATAGTTGAAAGGTCAAAGTGGAAAATTAGGGGTTTTGACCGGATCAATTTTAAAAGTACCCCCAAGGAGAATAACTCTATTAGCGCACACTGTAACTTATTAAAAAAAAAAAAAGTCATATCAATTGACTTCTTGGGTGCATGCATACAAATTTTTATTCTTATAAAGTTAAACTATTGAAGGCAATTTTATTAATTCTATTTCAGTTTAGTATATGTAATTAAAATGCCAATTTTAACTTATTTCACAATTAATGTGATTTTATATTTACATAAGACAGACTTTTTAGGTAGTTGAAGTGTCCAAAATAATGGAACCTTGACATAATTGCTATAACAATAAGAATGACACTGGCACCATTTCATTTATCCGAGGCATAAAATCATAATAGGATATCATCTTTCCCAATCTCTAGTGGGATAATTAAGGGGCAATGGGATGTTGCTAAAAGTTGATAAAAGTTGGTGGATTCCCAAAAAATTTATAATGAAAAAGTGTATAAAAGTTGTGTGTAAGTTTTGTTTGAAATGAAGTTGACCAGTTTTTAAGCAAAAATAAGTCTACCAAACAAGCAATAAACAAGTTGTGGAGAAATTAGATCCCAAGTTTATCATTTCACGGATGGTTATTTATGCATATAAATATACAAGTGTCACTCTAAAGAAATACATTCCTAAAAAACATAGTACACTCTGAGCCATATGGTCATATGGACAGAGATTACAAGGAAATTTATATCAGAAGACAACTATAAAGAGACGCACTCTAATTAACATAGTACATTCACAGCCCTATGGATAATGTAAAAACGAAATTTAGATAAACTTGAGCTGCAAAATCAAGTAGTATCATATTTCCTGTAATGTCCTTTCAGGATTGAGGTTTCATCATGAACATCATTATTCTCGTATCCTTGTCCAAGGCTCGGCAAGATAATTGTTTGACTAGGGAGTTGACATCTTGATCAGCAATGTGAAAGTGGGATACTCTTAGTCAATGTCAAAGCATAAGGTGACAAACAAAGGGAATTTATACGAGAATGTAAGACTGGATTGAGGTAATCGGTTTTATTGCTTGTTTGGTAAATTTTTATTTGCTAAAAAACTAATTAACTTCGTTTCTAACCAAATATTTCATTGATCCACAATCCAACTCAAATTTCATGAGATTCGCCATGTTTGTCAACTTGTAGCAACATCAAATGGCCACTTAATTATCCCCGCTACAGAAATGGAAAGATAATATCATATTATGAGGTATGCAATACTATTTAGCACCACTAGAGAAACGATAGTCTAGGCGGCACTATTCTTGCGTTAAATGAGATGTACAATTAAATGATTCACTAAATTATACATTTTATTGAGCATATCACATAATGCCACTTAGATTAATGTTTTAGCACATCACTAGTAATATATAGCACTATTCTTATGATTTTAAGCCTCAGAGAAACATAATAGCTAAAGAAAACAGAGAACATAATATAAAAGGTATTCCCTTTTGGTTGCTTTGGCTATAAAACTTAGGCTATGTTTGATACCAAATGAATTCCATGGAACTAGGAAAATATTCAAACATTTTCCACCTTTGTAGTGTTTGATAGGAAACATTTGCCATGGAAAACATTTTCCACCATTCCTTGCCACATAGACAATTTCTACGTTTTGGATGAGGCCACTGTAGCAAATTTATTTATTTTCGTTTTTTTGTTTTTTTGTTTTTTTTTGTTTTTTTGTTTTTGTTGACAATAAAAACAAATTCTAAAAATTATTGTAAAAAAATATTTTCCTTTAATTGATAATTGTCATGTAAAACAAAGATGATTTTCTTGAATTTTTTTTTTTGTTGGCAATGGAAACAAATTTCATCCCCAATACTAATAAATTCTATCCATTTAATTGACAATTTTCATGAAAAATAAAACCAAACGAGCACCAAACAACACTTTTATTTCAACATTTTTCACGTAAAAAATTATACCAATCAAACACAATAATTTACAATTCTTAGGAAAACAAGTTTTAGACAATTCAATTCTCTGGAACGTATTTTCTTTCCACTCAAATTCAATCTTTGCAATCAAACGTACGCTTATAGAATTTACACGAGAAAGAACCTGTTTTTTTTAACATTAAAAAAGAGCAAGACAGCCTGGTGAAAATATTAAAATCTAGATTGAAAGTTCGGAAGGTGAACAGCCAATTCTAGACGTTGTGTGTTGGGAAGAATATTGAACCTGACGCAATTGAACAAAGAAAATTAAAGACGTTTAACTAGTTCCTTTAAAATTGGTTTCTTATCATCCCCCACACGGTGGTGAGGGTCATCGAGTGCACTCCCAGCTTCTGTGCAAATGAGTGAAAGAAGCTCGTGTAACCGGTTTGTTTAAAATGTGCAAAATATAACGAGTTGTAGGAGCATATCCTATAGAGAGAAGAACTTGAGAAATTTTTTCTGGAATGAAATTGAGTCCATTATGGTATGCTTAGTACATGCATGACACACGGAATTCTTAGTAATTTGAAGAGCACTTTTGTTATCACACAACAGCAAGGGAGTGTGTGTCAGAGAGGACACTACACGAAGTAGTAAAAATGAAACATAGTAAGTTCAGTAACAGTAGAAGACAAGGATCAGTACTTGACTCCGGCACCAGAATGAGCAACAATAGTTTGTTTCTTCAAGATCAAGAAATGTAGTTTGCAACTAGATGAACCGAGTAGCCAGTTGTGCTGCGATGAGTGAGTGGACAACCAGCCCAATCAGAATTCGAAAAGGCATAGAAGGAGGGAGAGCATTAAACGAGATAACGAGTGCCAATATGTGGAGTCTCACTGAGATACCAAAAAAATCTCGAAGATTAGAAGCATTTGGTTTTTGAAAATTCTAGCAGACACGATTGATAGCATGTGATGTTTGGACGAGCGAAAGTGGGGTATTGGAGACTGCCAACATGAGCTCTAAATTCAGTGGCTTTAACAAGATCATTATTATTGGGAGTTGGTTTCACTTCGATAGCCATGGGAGTGGATATAAGAGAGCAGCTCTGAATGTGAGCTTTTGCCAATAAATCCTAGTATATTTTGTCCATAATAGAAAAATGCCACCATTAACATATTTCACTTCAATGCCCAAAAAAATTGAGACGACCTATATCTTTAAGAGCAAATTGTGAGCTAAGTGCACGAGCAATTTGTTGAATGGTAGAACAATTTGATTTCACATCATCAACATATAATTAAGATATCTTGAAGATTTTCAGTAATAGATGAATGGCCACATTTATATGTCATAAAGATTGTGAAATGATATCAGCATTTTGAGAACCAGTGTTTGGCTCAGTTTCTTGATATTCTGGGACGTTTCAACTGCCTAAATGTCTAAGTCTTCATAATAAGTAATAATGGAAGCACATTAATTACAAAATAAAATAGATTTGGCATACTAATAACATATACTAATCAGAACATAGAATGAATAGAATCGTCTTCTTTAGTTTCACTTTATACGAACGCGAATTTATCAGCATGTATTGATACTATAAGTTACCATGTGTTAATATCAAAATAAATTAAAACATAATAATAAATGCTTGCATTTATAAGTTACCTTTACATATACGATATACATGCATAAAGGGCTTCTTATATGTTAGATATTATGTTGTCAAACGACCTCCCGGGTGATGATGAGAACCAATTTTATCAGTCGACATGAATGACTGAACGATAATTCAACATCGAATAATGGATGAACCGACCAAACGTTGCTTTACCTATTGGACGGCTAATACTCTTTGTGGCTTGTTGATTCTTTCCATTGGAAGTTAACCCTAGTCGAGCCTACTTACCATAACCCTACTTACCTTATGTTGGCCACTTGACTTACTATATATATTGGTGTTTTCACCCTTGTTGAACCCGTCCAATGTTGAAGCCGTGAGAGAAACTGCAGTGTCCAGCTGTGTTCTTCTGCCTTCATCTTCTTCGTGATTTCTTCTCTACCCCAATTGCTTGAGTCTTTGTGAACCTTACCTGAGTGGTATCCATCCTAAGTGTGTGGATCAAATCAACAAAGCAAAGGAGGAAAGCAACCAAAGAGGAAGAGGCGCCGGCGGTATGGGTGACTCCAAAATTGATGTTGAATTCGGTTTTAATGGTTAACTGAGCCCGGAAATCACCGTGAACAGCAAGAGGAAGGTCCTAACATCTGGTATCAGAGCTTGGGTGGCAAAAAACGGCTCAAAATCGGCTGATTTTCGCACCTACAACCTAGAATCCGAATCTGAAAATTTGCAATTACTCACAAACCAAAGCTCGGTTGGACAAACGGAGGCCATACCCATCATCAGCAGGCCGAGGCGCTCCGGGAGAGGCGGCGCGTGGGGGGTTTTCCGGCGACGCAGTCTTCAGGTGACTTGTTTGTTTCGATCTCCTGAACGCGCTGATATACTTTGTTTTGTGTCTCGGTTACACAGAAAAAGTTGGACGATTTTGCCCTTTGGTACGACGCCGATTGAAATTCAACAGCAAGCTCGTTTTTCTCCACTTTACGGACTCAGATAGGTCCGCTCTGGTAAATTGGCTTAATCCATTTAAATTCAGCAATAGCAAGATCATCGTGTGGGGTGATCGTTAGGTTTTGGGGTTACCGTGAAGGGGTAACCATTACGTGTGCTAGAATTAGGATTACTTGCGTTAATTAAGTATTTGTTCTTTTAATTTAAAGTGTTTGTTATTCCTTGGTGGACGTAGCGTTTAGGTTCATTATTATCTTTGCTAATAATTAACAAGACATTACCTTATCACGTTTCCCAATACTACTTCGTGTGGTTTAATTAGGGTGTTAACCAATGACAACACATAATTTTGATTTGAAAATTTTTAACGGTAAAGGTGACTTCTCTATCTGGCAACAAAAGATAAGAGGCATACTAGTCCAACAAAAGGTGTCAAAAGCCATAGAAGGCAATTTTGCACCTGATATCTCAAAAGAACAAAAAGAGGAAGCCGATGAGCTTGCCTATACCTCAATAATATTACACTTGTCTGACGCCGTCTTAAGAAAAGTGGGAAAACTAAAAACCACCAAAGAACTTTGGAAAAGACTAGAAGACTTATACTTGCTTAAATCTACACCGAATAAACTCTACCTACTCGAACGATTCTTCAGCTTTAAAATGGATCCTTCAAAGGATCTCGACGATAATCTAGATGTATTTAATAAATTGGTGCAAGATATTGTCAATTGTGACGAAGCCGTGTCTGAACCTATAAGGCCATTATCTTGCTCAATTCAATCCCGGACTCTTATAAAAAAGTTAAAAATGCTATTAAGTATGGTAGGGACACGCTAACACCTGAAATTGTCGTAGATTCTCTTAGAAGTAAAGAGATGGAAATGAAGGCTGAAAAACAGGATAGGAGGAGTGGAGAACTGCATATGATGCTGGGTAGAACACAATTTAGGCAAGCCAGTCATGATGGATACCAAAGTAGTGGCGAATCAAGTAGTAATAGTTGGAAAAAGAAGGGGAATGGTAGACCTAGATCAAAGTCGAGAACTAAGGGTAGAAAATGCTATGGCTGTGGAGGCACAGGGCATTTTATAAAAGACTGTCATAAAGAAAAAGGAAAACAGAAGATTAAGGAAAGAGATGAGGTAAATGTGTTATCCTCTACCTCCGATACTGAAAACGGTGAAGTCTATGTGATCACTAGTACTAAATTAAATCTAACTACTAATTCTCACATGCATGAATGGATATTAGATTCTGGTGCGTCTTTTCATGTGACATCTGAAAAGAATTGGTTTGAAAACTTGCAAGAATCTAATGATGGACAAGTAGTTCTGTGTGATAACTTCTCCTATACAATTGTTGGAATTGGAGATATAAAGATAAAATTTAACACAGGCTTTGTGTACGTGTTAAAAGAAGTTAGATATATTCCGGAATTATCTAGGAATTTAATTTCAGTAGGAAGACTTGAGAAAGACAACTTCACCGGTAAAATTGAAAACAGTATGTTTAAAATGATGAAGGGTGCGTTAATCTCTATTAAGGGAATCAAGAAAAACGACATTTATATCACTACTGGGGAAGTGATTAGAGG
>NW_019252586.1:159319-171281 GCF_002742605.1 Olea europaea var. sylvestris | reverse complement strand
AAATCAACTTCCTCTTACGTATTCACCTTATCAAATTCGTGTGTTAGTTGGAAATCACAGTTACAACACATAGTTGCACTATCCACTACAGAGTCAGAATATATTGCCACCACTGAAGCAATTAAAGAGGCTCTATGGCTTAGAGGTCTATTTCATGAACTGAGTGTCTTGAATGAGTATGTGGTTGTGTATTCTGATAGTCAGTCATCCATACATCTGTGTAAGAATCCTGTTTTTCACGAACGCACTAAACATATCAATGTTAGGTTATACTTCATTAGGGATATAATATCACAAGAAGTAGTAAGACTTGAAAAACATTCACACACAGTACAATCCTTCAGATATGGGCACGAAAGTGCTGCAACTGGTAAAGTTTAGAAGTTGCAAAGAGCTTCTAAACATCGGTACAGGTAAATGATTTCAATTTTATCGGTTTTTCTGTTAGAGGTGTCACTAATGGAAAAACGTTTTTCTTTGCAGGTCCTTTGACACCAAGGTGGAGGTTGTTAGACATTATGTTGTCAAACGACCTCCCGGGCGATGATGAGAACCAATTTTATCAGTCGACATGAATGACTGAACGATAATTCAACATCGAATAATGGATGAACCGACCAAACGTTGCTTTACCTATTGGACGGCTAATACTCTTTGTGGCTTGTTGATTCTTTCCATTGGAAGTTAACCCTAGTCGAGCCTACTTACCATATCCCTACTTACCTTATGTTGGCCACTTGACTTACTATATATATTGGTGTTTTCACCCTTGTTGAACCCGTCTAATGTTGAAGCCGTGAGAGAAACTGCCGTGTCTAGCCGTGTTCTTCTGCCTTCATCTTCTTCGTGATTTCTTCTCTACCCCAATTGCTTGAGTCTTTGTGAACCTTACCTGAGTGGTATCCATCCTAAGTGTGTGGATTAAATCAACAAAGCAAAGGAGGAAAGCAACCAAAGAGGAAGAGGCGCCGGCGGTATGGGTGACTCCAAAATTGATGTTGAATTCGGTTTTAATGGTTAACTGAGCCCGGAAATCACCGTGAGCAGCAAGAGGAAGGTCCTAACATTATATATAGTCATCTGTTTAGGATCTAAATGCATTATATATAGTCATCTGTTTAGTAAACCATAAACTGACATGACTCGTCCCGAATCACCTTAATGGATTCGACACGTTTCATGTGCCGATGGTAAATATCAGGTAAACGTCGGACCTACTACCAAGGCAACTTGACTTGTTTGATTGAAGAATATTTTTAATAAAATTTTGACAGAGTTCCCCTTGAAATATGAACTAAAACCACTGAACAACTAACTTTCCTCAAATCAATACCTATGATATAAATAGGATACGGCAGTCCCTCAAAATACAAACTATTCAAATAAAATGTCGGCAAATCAACATTTCTCAAATATACTAAAGACACCAAATATGCAGTGAACCCATGATAACCTTTTCTGACACAAACTACAAATAACTCAAAGAAACATGTACTACATAGTCTGGTAAAGTAGGCCATACAACCTATAACGCATGACTCAATATGGCGGAACAACAGGCTCCAAAGCTGTTCAATTCAGCTGCTATCTGATAAGGAAAAAGGTGAAAAGACATATGAGCTTATAGTTTAGTGAGTGGATAATTTGCGAATAAATATACTTTTGTCATTTCTACATATTTTCTGAAAATTCTAGCTTTATTAAATTTTTGAAAAATTCTGAAATCTGGTAACACTTTTAAAACCAAAACATGATTGCATCATACAATTCTTTGTTCTTAATTCTAGATAAGTAGATGTAAAGTTAACGAATAATCTGATATTCATGAAAATCTATGAAATAGTGCTATTGGTCAATACTATAAGCTGGAAGTTTTATTCTGAAAACTGAATTAACTAAATTCCATAATCTGAAATCTGAAAACTGAATAAATACCGAAAAATCACACCATAAAGAGTACCTAATGAATATCCTTACTCATGTACAGAGTAATCTCGATGTACAAGGCAAAGCCATTCAAATCTGATAATCTGATAACTGATAATTTGATAATTTGGTCATACGTACGCAGAGCTACCCCAAAGGCTAATCACCCTAGTACATGGTCCAAAACCTATATGTGTATGAGAGTGGGTCCCAAAGACCTCTGATAATCTTTGCTCCAAATGCATACTGCTAATAAAATTCAGATATGAGAAACATGCGCGCACACTGGAATATTTTACTTGGGCTGATATTGATGATGGCAATGTGTGTAGATTCGGTTTTAACTTTGAGCTCCAACTGCAAAGTAAATGATTGTACGTCATTTTGTGACTATTATAGCATGGGAGATATGTCAGAAAGGGACTATTGCATTGACAAATGTCATATGAATCATGTACCTTGTGTTACGCATATACCTAAACATCTTGGAAATACACCAGTAGAGGCTTATATATCATTTTGTGTTTGTGATTGAGGCAACCTTGGAAGTGGACGTCCTGCTACTTCTAATAGTATGCATATATCAACGAAGACAAGGCTATTGACTTGTCAAAACTTCAAATAATTCTTTATCATAATTTTTATATTCAAAAATGTATTTTATGCTGAGTTATCACAACACTAATTTATATATGAAATAAACATATTAAATAATGTTTATTATCATAACTCGCCATAGAATTAGAGAGTTTAAATAGTGATAATAATATTAATGAATTGTAAGATAAAGTGAAAAATGAGAGTTTCGGTTATCAAGAAATGCAATAAAAGAAAATATATTTTGCTGTACGGTCCTAATGATTGAAATGTATATAAATTTGAGGTTTCGCACTTCTTGAAATTTGTGTGCACATTATATTTAACAAAATCCTATGAAAAAAAAAATCTACTATCTATATTTAACAAAAAATAAAATAAAATCTCCCAATTGAAATATATTTCATTAACATCCCACTCAGCATCAGAATAATTAATATATTATTTGTATAATGTGTTATAAGAATAGAATCATCAATCATAGATCGTGCATTGGTGTTTTTCCTTTATTATGCAGCATTAATAATTTTGGATTCTTCTTTTTTCGAGGCCTTAATTGTTGAAGTTTCTTTCTCATTGTAACATTCTGAATTTCTTTATATTAATCATTCACAGAATGACTTTTGCTGTCCCAGCAAATCTATTCTGATGCATTCTCTATTGGATAAAAAATCTTGTTCTGAGATAAGTATTGTCACAAGGATAAGGACAATCGACCTTATGAAATGAACCTGTGATGTAGAACAAGCCCCTAACTGCTTTCGCAATTGTCTGCATAACAAAATTTCAGTGTGAAACGTAATTTTGTGGACAAGGGGCAATAAGAAAGAATCAATTAACAAAGAATTTATAAGAAATTATAATCTAGTTGTTTTAGGTCTCGGCTCAATCTAGCAGTGAATATAAAAGATTAGCAGAACAACCCCAAATGCTATTGTATATTGTCAAATTGGCGAAAATTAGCCTTTTTATTTAAAATCCTTGAGCAAGTTTCCAGCATTTCGATTTGGCAGTGGGCATAGCTGGAGTCGATATAGTAGCCTCTTGATGTCAAGGCACCTAGTCCGGAGTCGAGACAGTGCATTCATAGACTCCATTCTGAAACCTAAAAATCACACCATATATGAAACAACATCCTTATTAATGCGAGCAAAACACCATCATTTCTTTTGGATTTCGAGTATTCTTCTCCAATTAAAAATAAGAAATTAAACGGACATTCAGGTACAGTAAGTGTAAAGTTTAAATAATTTCTGTCATTTATTATCAAGGGATTAGTTTACATCCTATAGAAGCCTATTGAAACTAATCTACTATATTTCAGCAGTGATTTGCCGTGATTTACAGGGGCTTAAATACGTTATCATTATCACATGAGAAGTCCTAGAATCAATGGAGTTTGTTGGCTTATGTTGTATCTAATCTAAACGTCTTTGATATATGGTTAAAATCCTCTTCAACACACCCCTGTAATCTCATGGGAATTTGTAGGACATGAAGACTGGACTTGAGAAGATGAAATTGTGAGCTACTCAATGGTTTTGTTAGAACATCAGCAATCTAATCTTTTGAAGAAATAAAACAGACATGCAATGAAAAGCTACTAGTTCGAACCTAAAATCACTTAGAGGAGAGTGAATAGGTGAAAACTGCAGAATCAAAATTATCAATTAACAACAATAAGTCACTTATTAATTGTTCTAAATAGTTAAACAAAAAAGTCAAATTATTGCGTGTTGAACTACCATAATTTATAATATGAAAGCAATAACGAACACAAAAATTGTTGACGGACAAACCTAATTGGGTAAAAACTCTAGGACCAAGCTACTAACTTTCACTATAGACAATAATGAACTTACAGTATGATCCAGTGCAGAAAATCCACTAGACTCACTTATCTAATTCCTGCGATCAACAAGACCCGCTAGAATATGCTTCACTCATACCTATTTTTGTTCTTCTGAAATTGTCTATCTCCTGTGGATCACCAAGAACATCATGTTCTTGTACTCTTCTTGTGCTTCTAATACAACCTCCCCTAAATTTTAGCAACCTCTAATAGCTATTGAGAAAGTACAATCCTGTATGTGCATGGAAAGTGGATGTTTTAAATTACGTGATCTTGATATTTTTCCCAAAGTTGTGGGTGGATGATATCAAGAATCAAAGGATTAAAAGCAATGTTTGAATGTGTTCTTGAATCTTAGAAAGATGTTATGAAGAATCAATACAATGAACAACTACCCAAAAAAATGTGTTAGGGCTTGAGTATATATAGTAGAGGGCTTTTATATAGAATGGGCTGGTTAAAACTCTTGACAAACGCCAACTAGAATTTTACACATAACACCATCGCTCGAGCGCCAGGTTAGCGACAAGCGAGCAACCAATGCATCCCTTGAGTGAGAGATCAATGCCAAGTGGGCAATATTGTTTCTATATTCCACTCCGTAAATCCGACAACTCTTTCCTCCTTGTTCCAAACACGAACCTTAGTTGCCTATTTCATCGATACAGTATTTCAATGGGCTCTTTGACTTTCAGAATTTTTCATATCAGTCATTTTCTCTAAAGATTCGTCAATACAATAAAGTCCTAACATGTAGTTTTTCCTACAATACACGATCACAAGATGATGAACATTGATTTCGATGCATTTTGTCCTTGCATGGGATACTAGATTCACGAGAGATATATCGTGCCAATGTTGTTACTCTAGAGCTAAGGAAGATTAGACAATGTGTGACACGACCCGTTCCAAATCACCCTAGTGGATCTGAAATGTGACGTGTACTGATGATAGATGCTGACTAGATGTCAAATCTATTACTAAGGCTGACTATGAATTATTTCAAAAAATGAAAAAAATCAAATGCTTATGTAAAATATAATGTGATGGGCCCAAATTATTTATTTTGTACTTCATCAAAATGAGTTATAACACTCAACATGTTGTGTGGCTCTCATTCCGAAATCATTAGGCTCTTTTAGCTAAAAAGAATCAATTTCCACCTGGAGGAAAATTACGGGAAAATATATGAGTTGATAACTCAGTGAGTGGAGAAGTTTGAAAATAATTATACTTTTTCATTTTTACATTTTTTTCGAAAATCGAGTTCATATCATTGATAACTCGCAAGATAACATCATATAATTATAGCCAAAACGCAAGACATTCACATAACTTGGTAAAATATCATCTCAAATCATGATATAAATATAAGCTGGTAATCATGCTATAATTTCATCACATCAACTGTACTGAAAAATCTACAAAAAATGTACCCTCTGACTAAAATCTGTAATCCGCCCCTTAGACTAAGAACTTTTATCACGGGCCTTTGGCCACTCCATGAATGAAAGCGAGTCTCAAGACCTGTGATAATCAATTCTAGAACACGGCCAAGATCCCTCAGTGAATTATATATACACAATCACAACCCCTTCATCCCCAGTCGACCCCTCAGTGTAGTATAGAATATGGCCAAAGCCCCTCTGTGAGCTAGAAGAAGTACATAATCATGAGTACTTTTCTGGTCAATCTCAATATCGCGTCTCACATGCCAAACAAATCTCAATATCACATGTCTCATATATCAAGTCACAAATGTACAATAAATAATCCTTGAAATTTCACATGTATCATAATAAAAGAGATTTTCATAATAATCATGTAATTCGAACACATAATTGCATATAATTGCACATACTTTAACAGTATACTTAATTTATAAATACTTTAAAAATATTTATATTTTTCCACTCACAGTGCTATGTTCGCAAAATCAATCCAATTGGTAAGCTGTTCTGATGTCAGTATCGTCGCCTGAAATACAATATAGTTTGTAAATAAACAATTAATTATTTTAATAATTTCTATAATTAAATAGGCGATATCCAAACTTAATCATTTCACGTTTAAATAATTTCTACAGTCTCTTTAATCACTAAAACTAGTTTTTCTTTCACTTTACTCAATTTTATAGTTTATTATACTTAAACCCTTCAATAAAATTGAATTTAGTTTAAAAATCTAACAAGTATAAAATTAAACATAACTTGACAATAAGTAACTTTTTACTTATTTTTCAAAATTGAGTAATTCGAGCGTAATAATAGAAGAACTTATTTCTAACATGTTGGCGAATTTATTTCTTTTTCTTTCTTCTTCCTCTTTATTATTATTATTTTTTTCCCCCTTCTTTCCTTCTCCCTTTCTTGTTTCTCTGTTTGTGTATTGAATATGAAATGGGGTTTGGATTGTGTATGTGTCTATATATTAATATAATGTATTGGATTGGATGGATTTGGTTAAACCGCCCAACCTTTTAATTTGTTTAATTTCCTTTTTCTTTTCTTTTTTCTTTTTTCTTTTTTCGGCTTGACAATGTTGACTTTCCTTTTTTTTTTTTTGGGTTTGACTTTTCTTTTAATTAATTAAAGTGTTACAATGTGTGCCGGATTTCTATAAGGACTAAATCCATTGAACCTTTGTAGCAGCGGTAGAGACAGCCTTGTATTCAGCTTTGGTGCTACTCTTGGCTAATGTGTGTTGTTGTTTGCAAGGCTAGCTGATGAGATTATCCCTGTGGAAAATGCAATAGGACCCTACAGAACATCCATCATATCAGTCAGATGCTCAATCTTCATCTGCGTAATATATGCTTTATAATGGCCTAATGAATATCCCGTGGAGAATGCATGTATTTGCTAACTTTATGAATGGCATCAGCTATTTCTAGATGTATAAAGCTCAAATATTGTAGACCACTAACTATGCTTCTGTAGAGAAAACTATTGTCATGTTCAGTACCATCATATTTGGACATTTCCCATGTAGTCCTTTATGACGACATAGTGTCCATAAATTCAACAAAACACATTGTTATCATTAGAAACTTTTTGAACTGAGGGAAGACTTTTTGTAATTGAAGTAACAACTAGAATTTGTTTAAGAATAAACGAATTAGAATGAGTATTTAAAGAAGCAAAACCAAAATGAGAGATAGCCTAACCTGTCCCATTTTCCACTTGAATCTGCTTAGTACCTTTGTAATCTTCTGATCGCAATGTAATGTTGTTGATATCAGCAGTCATGTGGTGGATAGTGCCCTAGTCAGGACACTAATATTGATTGGTGTTAGAGGCTAAAGCACAGTTAGCCTAGATTGGCCTAAGAGTTAATAAAGCAATATAGGCTATATTAAAGCTGTAGTAGCATTTGTGGACTGTGTGGCTAGGTCTTTCACAAAGATGGCACTAGAGGGTAGAATTGTTACCACCAGAGAAAGTGCTTCAATTATAGTTGGAGTTTGTGAAGCCACGTCTCGACCATTAGAATGTTCTCGTCCTCGATTATTATTTTGATAGAAATTGCCATGACCTCGATCATTACTATTGTAGGTTGGTTGATTGTTGGTAATGTTGGCAGAGGCATTTGGAAAATGAAGAGCTTGATTGTTATGGTTGCTTCTTGCCTCATCGGTAAGAAACAGTAAATATAATTCTTCAAGATTTGTGTCTTATCGAGATGAAATCAATGTAACCAGAGAATCATACTCAGTACAAAGGTCGGCAATTACATTGGTTATTATATCGTCCCAATTCATGGCTCATCTGTAAAAAAATTTTATGGATATAAAGTACTCCGTGGCAGTAGTAATACCTTTGCCAGTGGAGGCTAGTTGTTATTGAGCCTATATGACCTTTGCACGTGATTGAGAGTTTCAAGAGCAGTTCCAACTGAGTGGAAGGAAGAATCTTGAAAGACCCAAGCAATGACTTCATTTGTAAGGGATGAATTGATAGCAGGGAGAATGAGGTTTTCCTGTATGGACCATGCAGCATACTGGGAATTTGGTGTAGATGTGTCGTTAGCAATGGAAAGAGTTTTTGAAGTAGGTTTAATAGTACCATCAACATAATTGAATACCTCCAGGCCTTTGAGATATGGGAGTATTTGAGCTTTCCAAATTGGGTAGTTGTTTCTATTGAGTTTGGTAATATTGACGACAGAGGTAGAATTGAAAGTAGGATAAATGATATCATGTGCATCGGAAGAGGTAGAGGAATTGGGAGAAGACGTTTTGAAAAAAAAATATATACATGTATATAGTTTAGAGAAGTTTGTCTAATGAATATGATGCTATGTCAAGACTTGGGTTCTATCTTAAATGTCAACTTTATTAAGAGAAGTAGCATGATTCCTCATAAGTTGGTATATGTTTTTATCTTTATTCAATGTAAAATTTTATCCCTTAACATGAATTAAGACTTGAAATTCCATCTTAAACGGTCAACATAATTAAGAGAAATAACACAATTCCTTATAAGTTGGTATATGTCTTCATCTTTATTCAATATGAAATTTCATTTCTTAACATGCCCCATAAGATGGTAGCTTATTTTAGCAGACCAGTTTGGAAATTCTTGTGTTAATCTTTGATTCTTAATCAGATTAAAATACTTGTTGGAGTTTAATGGGCTCTAATACTATGTAAAGTTTAAATAATTTTTGTAGTTTATTATCAAAAGAGTAGCTTACATTACATAGAAGCCTATCGAAACTAATCTATTACCTTTTAGCAATGTTTTACTCGAGTTTAAATACATTATCACTATTGCATAAGATGTCCAATAGTCAATGGAGTTCGGGCCACTAATTTTCTGATTGGGCTTCTGTAAATGGACAACTATACTTGGGTTGGACATATGCTAATTGAGATTAAAGGCTTGGGTTGGATTTTGGCCCAAGTGGTTTTTCTATTGTGGAAATTACACCACATCCTACTTTAAAAAAGAATTCTAAAATTAGGTTGGATGTTTCATTGTTCAAAAATAAGATGTTTTATTAATTAGTTAATATATATGAAAATTATAAACCCACCCAAACCCTAAAAACCCCAAAAAAATAAAAATAAAAATCGTAGACCATGTCTTATCTCTCTTTCTCTCCCGCGCGAGAACTTTGATAAGAAGACATGGAAGAATAGTGTCTTCAACTTCGCCAATCAGGTGTGAAGTTGTTGTAGCCACTGCGCGCGGTGCTATGATTGTCATGTGACACCTCCTGCACGACATATAGCAGCAGCGCCTTTGGAATCATTGAAATCATTGTCATGCGGGGGTTGTGTAGTAATTTGGGATGGTTTTTTGTTGATGGTGTTGGCAGGGGTGGATGTGGAGGTTGTGGTGGCAGTGATGGTGACGGTTTGGTGATTTTTTTTTAATAAAGGTGGTGGTTGCAGGATAGTAGTTGTGTGGTGGTGGTTGATTGGCGTTGTTGGAATTGTCGAAGCTGTCACAGTAGCGATGGTCGTGCTGGCCATGAATGATGGGGATTTTGGCCGAATCTAGTGGCGTTGCAAATGGTAAGTTGGGGGGGGGGGGTGGAAGTGATGGTGGTGTGCTTTTGTAATGCTACAGGTGTGGCTATGGTTGGGTAAGTTTTGTGATGTTGTGGGTGTGGTGGTGGTAGTTCTGTGATGATGTGGTTATGGCGATGGTGCGATGAGATCTATGATGCTGTAGGTGTGGGGGCGATGGTTCTAGTATGCAGCAGTTTTGGTGACGTGAAGGGGTGGGCGTAGGTTTGGTGGTAGTCACAAATGATTTGGTTGACCGTGACCATTAAATTGGTTACTTCATGACCAATAGAAAAGAATAATTGTGACCTAAAGTTTTGTTAATTTGTAACCAATAATTTGATATTTTTTTACAATATAATAAATTATGAGTTATAAAATTTGTGATTTGTGACTAATAAATAAATTGTGACTCAAATTTTCTTGATTTGTGATCGATGAACAAATTGTGACCTATGAAATTTCTAATCTGTGATTGCTAAATAATTTGTAATCTACGAAATTTTTGAATTGTGATTGAAAAATAATATGTGACTAGCTAATTAAATCGTTAATTTGGGACCAAATTGTATAGATCTGTAACCTTTATATATTTAATTAATAAAATATATAAATAATTAATTAGTTAATAGATAAATTTTATTAAATATCAGATTTTTGAAATTTGAAACTTTTATTTTTAGTTTTGAAATGGGTTATACTTATTCTCTTATGAATTTTTGACATTTCTAATTAGTATTTGGGTTTAGGTTTGGGCCGTAAATTTTGTTTTTTTTAATATGCTTATTGATTTATTGCTTTACTAAATATGAATGAATCCGTTAAAATAATGTCATGTACATTATTTTAGGCACAGCATTTACGAAGCTTATTTTCTAACATTTGGCAGCATTTCATTGGTAATTGGAAAATATTTTTGGACCAACTACTTATGAAATAATACCAAGTATTAATCTGCACTATTCTGGTAAAATCAATTTGGTAATATAGCGTAACTCATAAATTATAGAACTTCGAAATTAAATTTGATTATTTAATAATTGAATCATTTTATTCAAAATTTTGCACTAAATGATTTGTAATTATGAACAATGAAAAATCTAACTTTTACAAAAATATAAAGTGTGAGATAGTTTACTTAATTTAAAAGAAGTTGGTCCAAGCGACCGCACATGGAACTACCATGTGGTCATATGGCATTGTTCCGAAGAGAAAATTTTCCTTTTGTCACGAGATAGTTTACTTAATTTAAAACTCTCGTTTTTAGTAACTTTATATTCTTAGGAGTCTATTTTTCATTTTTTTACTGGATTTCCTAGGTTTAGAATAAATAGCATCTTCATTTTCTTTCATTGTAACCAAGACTTTTGATGAATTGGATTGAGAATTTTTGTTACAGAACAATTTTAGCCTGATTGATAGATTCATAGGGACCTAATTGAGTAATTGACTGATTACCTTAATTAGAGATATCTTAATTAGACAGAGTGTATCTGTATATATATACGTATGTTTTCGTTTAAATAAGATGAAATGAATATATTCTTTCAATTTATCCATTGAATTACATGGTACCAGAGCCTATCTCTGAGATTTTTGATTCTTGGGTTAATTCTGTTGGTCACTGAGTTCTGTGTGTGCGGCGCCTCTATGTGTTCAGCATTGGTGTGGGTACTGGGATCGACAGCATTGGTTGTTGTGTGCAATTGATGTGGGAGATCGACTGTCCGATCATTGGCATATCCGCCTGAGTGTGTGACAATCAGCAACGGCTCGTGTTATTGAAGGAGGCGATCATCACTTGATGAGGTACTAATTTTTGTCTGCTGTGACTCTTGTCTCTGTTGAATCCGATGATCGACGTGAGTACTGTGAAATTTACGTCTCTATGAATCATCTTGTGAATCGGAGGTACTAATTTTTCCATTGTTAGGCTGTTTACCGTGTTTTGTTTCTTGGGCTGAAGTGTGTTTTGGGCCTATTATTTGTTGGACTGTTTATTTTGGGCTGTGAGTAGTTGAATATATATATATATATATATATATATATATATATATATATATATATATATG
>NW_019252586.1:84596-159307 GCF_002742605.1 Olea europaea var. sylvestris | reverse complement strand
TATTGGTTTGGATTATTTGTATTAGTGCATCTACCAATTGTTTTGGGACTTTTGTTGAAAAATGACCGAGTCTAAGAGATCTGTGAGTGAGATAGTTCCAGTAATGTCCAAAATTACTGAACACAAATTGAATGGCATTAATTATTTGGAATGGAGTAAGAGAATTAGAGTCTATTTACGGAGAATAGACAACAATGATCACTTAACTAAATATCCGCTTAAAGATGACACCAAACAAAGTTGGCTAAGAGAAGGTGCACAGCTCATTTTACAAATTAGAAATTCTATCGACGACGAAGTAATTGGTTTAATTAATCATTGTGAATTTGTTAAAGAACTAATGGATTATCTGGAGTTTTTGTATTCTTACAAAGGAAATGTGTCACAAATGTATGAAGTTCGCAAGACTTTTTATCGTGTTGAAAAGGAAGCCAAGTTTCTTACAGCTTACTTCATGGACTTTAAAAAAACCTATGAAGAACTTAATATGCTATTGCCATTTAGCGCTGATATCAAAATGCAGCAATTTCAAAAAGAGCAAATGGCTGTTATGAGCTTCCTAGCTGGTCTTCCTTCCAAATTTGAGACTTTCAAATTCTCTCTAGCTCTGAGATTTCCTCACTCCAATATGTCTTTAGTAGAGTTCTTCACACTGAAAATAAATCACATATTAAACAGAATGATGTTCTTATTACCAAAGGAGTGAAAAATGGTTATGGGAAGAGGGTTAACAACAAGGGAGAAGGAAACAAGACACAATCGTAGTAGTGACTTGGGCAATGTTGTGTGCTACTACTATCGTGAGCCAAGCCACACCAAGCGATTTTATAGGAAATTGTAGATTCGCAATCAAAAAACTCAGACTCCTAATGTTGCTGCTTCTTCTAGTTCATCGTTTGAGAAAACAATTATAATATCAGCTAATCAGTTTGCTAAATTCTCTCAGTATCAAGAATCACTAAAAGAACCCACTTGAGTTACTGCCCTTGCTGAGTTAGGTAAAACATGTCTTATCTCCTTTTCAAACAAGTGGGTGATTGATTCAAGTGCCACTGATCACGTAACAGGTAATCCTAATACATTCTCTAATTTTTTATCACACAGCTCTCTTTCCTGTTACCATAGCTGATGGGTCAACCTATAACATTGTGGGATGTGGAACTGTTAAACAAATTCCCTCTATTACCCTGTCATCTATTCTAAGACTACAAAAACTGGCTTTTGATTTTATTTATGTAAGTAGACTCACCAAAGATCTTAACTGTTGTATCTCATTCTTTTCTCATCATTGTCTTTTCCAGGATCTTATGACAAAGAAAATTATTGGTAAAGGACATGTATCTGATGGTCTTTATATTCTTGATACGTGGGTGCCTCGATCTATTTCTGTTCTGATGTCATTTCTCAAGTCGAAGCAAATTGTTGGTTAGGACATCCATCTTTGTCTGTGCCCTAGAAGCTATGTCCTCAGTTCCATGATCTATCTTCACTAGATTGTGAGCCATGTCACTTTGCAAAACATCACTGTAGCTCATTAGGTCTAAGAATTAATAAACGAGCTGAGTCTGCTTTTAAGTTGGTTCATTTCGATGTTTGGGGACCATATCATATTGTGTCTAAAACTGGATTCAAATATTTTATTTCTTTTGTGGATGATTTTTCTCGAATGACATGGATTTATTTTATGAAAAATCGATCTAAAGTGTTTTCTCATTTTTGTGCTTTTTATGCTGAAATTAAAACCCATTTTAATACTTCTGTGCATATACTATGAAGTGATAATGCTAAAAAATACATGTCTGACTCATTTCAGACTTCTTTTTTGTTTCAAACAAAGGTTTCAAAGCAGTTTTTAACTGATGCAATCTCTACAGCTTGCTTTCTAATCAATCGCCTGCCATCTACAGTACTTAATGGTGATGTTCCATACAGTGTTCTATTTCCGAACAAGTTACTGTTCCTAGTGGAACCACGAATATTTGGAAGCACCTGTTATGTTCATGATATAAGACCATCTGTTACTAAACTAGATCCAAAAGCTTTGAAATGTGCATTTCTCGGATATTCTCGCCTTCAGAAAGGATATTGGTGCTACTCTCCTGAGCTCCATAAATACCTAGTTTCGACTGATGTCATCTTTTCAGAGAATAGACCATTCTTCTCCTCTCCTTCCATGTCAACAAGTCAGGGAGAGTAAGATAAGTGGTTAATCTATCAAATCACGCATCCAAGTGATCCTACTAAGCAATCAGATGATGGTGCCTTCATTGAGAGACTTTCAACTCCAGCAAAGCCACCTATCATTCACGTTTACTCCAGAAGACAAGAGACTAATGATACATGTCCTGCACCGCCTACTTCATCATCTAATCCTCCAAATGACCTTGACCTTCCCATTAGTCTTCGCAAAGGTAAACGTCAGTGTACCTTTCCTAAATCTATTTATTCTATGGCCAACTTTATTTCTTATGATCAGCTGTCTACTGCATCTAGTTCTTTAACTACTTGTTTAGACTAAATCTCTGTGCCCAAGACAGTAAAAGAAGCATTATGTCATAATGCGATGCTTGAGGAGATACACGCTTTAGATTAAAATCACACATGGAAATTGGTAGGTTTGCCTAAAGGCAAGAAAGCTGTAAGATGCAAATGGGTCCTTGCTGTCAAAGTCAATCCAGATGGTTCTATGGTAAGACTTAAAGCCAGACTTGTTGCAAAAAGATATGCTCAGACTTATGGAGTGGATTATTCAGATACCTTCTCTCCAGTAGCCAAACTCACCTCTGTTCGCCTATTTATATCCATCGCTACTTCTTAAGATTGGCCCTTACACCAGTTGGACATCAAGAATGCGTTCCTTCATGGTAATCTCCAGGAAGAGGTATATAGGAGCAACCACTAGGGTTTTTTGCTCAAGGGGAATATGGAAAACTTTGTGACCTGAAGACATCTCTATATGGTCTAAAACAAAGTCTCTGTGCTTGGTTTGGCAAGTTTAGTGAGATAGTTCAAGAGTTTGGACTCAAGAAGAGCAAGTGTGATCATTCAGTCTTCTATAGACAATCAACAACTGACATTATTCTTCTTGTTGTTTATGTTGATGACATTGTCATTACAGGAGATGATTATGCAGGAATCTCTTCTCTTAAGCTATTTTTACATACTAAGTTTCGCACAAAAGGCTTGGAGCAGCTAAAATACTTTTTGGGAGTCGAAGTAACTAGAAGCAAAAAAGCAATTTTCTTGTCTCAAAGAAAATATGCACTTGATCTACTGGCAGAAACCAGAAAGATGGGAGTTAAGCCATGCGGCATACTAATGGTTCCCAATGTACATCTTACAAAGGATGATGGTGATCTCTGATGATTCGGAAAAGTACATGAGATTAGCTAGAAAATTAAACTATCTTATAGTAACTCAACCAGATATTGCTCATGCAGTCAGTGTTGTCAGCCAATTTATGTCTGTACCTACAGTAAAGCATTAGGCAGCCTTGGAACAAATATTATGTTACTTAAAAAGAGCTCTTGGTCTTGGCATAGTGTATAGCAATCACAGAAACACTTGCATTGAATGTTTTGCAGATTTTGATTGGGCTCGATCCAAAATTGATAGACAGTCAACTATTGGATATTTCATCTTTGTTGGTAGAGACCTTGTGTCTTGGAGGAGCAAAAAGCAGAATGTCGTATCTAGATCTAGTGCAGAATCAGAATATAGAGCCATGGCACAAGCCACATGTGAAATTTTGTGGATACAATGTCTTTTAGCTGAGGTTGGATTGAAGCCATCAATACCAGCAAAACTCTGGTATAACAAACAAGATGCCCTCCGTATCACCTCAAATCTAGTATTCCATGAAAGGACTAAACACATTGAGATCGACTGTCATTTCATTCGTGAGAAAATCCAAGAAAATTTAATCTCTACTAGTTATGTGAAGACTGGAGAGCAACTTGGAGATATTTTTGCGAAGGCATTAAATGGGAATAAGATTGAGTATCTTTGTAATAAGCTGGGCATGATTAATATCTATGCTATAGCTTGAGGGGGAGTGTTACAGAATAATATTAGCAATATGATTGATGGATTTATAGCGACCTAATTGACTAATTGACTAATTACCTTAATTAGAGATACCTTAATTAGACAAAGTGTATTTCTATATATATACGTACGTTTCCTTTTGAATAAGATGAAGTGAATATATTTTTCCAATTTACAATTTTCTCTCGAGACTCTAAGCTTCAAATCGAACTTATCAAGAACTCGAGTTTCTTGTGGCGTTCACAATTTGGGTGAGACTCTTAAATCGTGTGATCAAGAGGTCAGTAATTTATTCAATTATTAGTTGCTCGATTCATTGTTTGCGGGTTAAATCCAAAACCTTGCTTGTTGGCATTCTTTGAATCTGGTTCAATTTCCTATGGGTTTCGTAGCCATCGTTGCTAGACAGGTTCACATTAGTTGGTATTAGAGCTTGGGCTCCAAAATCAGGGTTATATCATTTTTGCTTTTGTTGAGTCTTTGTTTTTTGTTTTTCGTGTTTTCATTTTGTGTTCTTCGTAGACTTCGTATTTTCCCAATTGTTGTTGAGTCTTTGATCCGTTAAAATTCCATTAAATTTTCAAAAGTTGTTTTTGGGCTAATTTGGCATCCAAATCAACTTTCGTCCATTTTTCGGCTTATTTAGCAATCAAATCAATAATTCCCTTCCTGGTTTGGCTATTTCCATTTTACAGTATTTTGAAAACTTGGTCCATGAAGACAAGCCTATTGGAATACCATACAATCTGAGCATTAAGCAATAATTTGTGGATGAAACTAACCAGTAGCACCATAGTTTGAAAATATTTTATTCACCGGAGGTCGACTTCATGATCCCTGAGGAGGCAAAGGAGCTTCAAAGGCATTGGAGGGAGTAAATATGCAAGGGGTTGAGAGATAGACACAATTTTAGAGGAAACATAAATCCATCTGAAGTGTCATTACTACACGAGCCTGGGCCAGAGAGGACATGGAGGTTGCATGGTAACTCATCAAATGAAATTGTCCTTGAAGCATTTCAAACTTGCAAGAATAAGCACTCCAAGCATGCACACTTTTGATCTACATGATGGTTAATTGGTTTACATCCGAAAGAGGTGGACACGAATTCAAAGGAGGTCCAAATTGCGTCCGAGAGGAGATGAACCATTTCATTTTCTTGCCATGATTGGAAGTAAGGGCTACAGCTTGGGTCCAAATTTGAGGTCTAATCCTTTCAAAGAGAGAGGAAATGATATGATCTGAGATGGGCACCAAACTACCGAGAATTTGATGATTGTTGGAAAAAAAAGCCAAGTGCAAAGTTCGAGCTTAATTTGGACCAACGAGACCATGAAACTGTTATTTTGAGTAATGAGATCAAAGTAGTGAAGCTAGCATGCCAATCGACAAGTTGCGTGGAGGGCTTGAAAGGCAAAAATGACTTGGACCAACTCGTTGCAAACAGCCGAAGAAAGAGCCATAGTCGACCCAACCAATGCGGTTGCACAAGAGCAACCCAAGAGCAGAAGCTGGAGAAAGAAGTAGGTCCACGCGATCGCACATAGAACTACCATGTGCTCGCATGGCCTTATTTCAATGAGAAAATTTTCCTTTTGTCGTGAGATGTTTACTTAATTTAAAACTCTTGTTTTTGGTAATTTTATATTCTTAGGAGTCTATTTTCCAATTTTTTACTAGATTTCCTAGGTTAAGTATAAATAGTATCTTTATTTTCGCTCGTTGTAACAAAGACTTTTATGATAAATTAGATTGAGAATTTTCTCTCGAGGCTCTATGCTTCAAATCTATTGTTCTTTAATGTACAAATTGAACTTATCAAGAACTTGAGTTTCTTGTGACGTTCACAATCCGGGTGAGACTCTTAAATCGTGGGTTCAAGAGGTCGATAATTTATTCAAGTATTGGTTGCTTGGTTCATTGTTTGCGAGTTAAATCCAAAACCTTGCTTGTTGTAGTTTTTAGGGATTTAGTTTCAATCTCCTGTAGGTTTCATAGCCGTCGTCGCTATGTAGGTTCACATCGGTTGGTATCAAATCTTGGGCTCTAAAATCAAGATTATATCCTTTTTGTTTTTGTTGAGTCTTTGTTTTTCATTTTTCATGTTTTTCGTTTTGTGTTCTTCGTATTTTCCCAATTTTTGTTGAGTCTTCGACCCGTTAAATCCCGTTAAATTTTCAAAAGTCATATTTGGGCTAATTTAGCATACAAATCAACTTCTATCTGTTTTGCAAGATTAGTAGTCAAGGTCTCTACCAAAAGAGTTAAAAAAAAAAAAAAGAAAAGAATCACAAAAATAAGAGTAAAAACAAAAGTCGAAAAAAGAGTCAAAAAGAAAGAGAGAGAGAGAGAGAGAGAGAGAGAGAGAGAGTTTAGTTCGAGCTGGAAGTTATACTCAAATCAACATGATAGATGAGGTGATGCAGCGGTTTGAAAAGTGGTTAGTGGATATGGGAGATAGGCTGAATAGGCTTGGTACAAAACTTGCTAAATTTCCTAGGGAACAATGTATAAAAATGTCTAATGTGAGTAGGCGGGATAGACTCGAGCCTAGGATTGACATTCGTGGTATGTAAGGAGATGGTAGTGACAGTGATGAAGATGCATTATTTGAGGCTGAATTACGGAGGATGAGAAATAAAGGTGATAGGCTTGAAAGAAGGGATAGAAACCTTGTTGGAGATAGTGTTGATAGGAGAATGAGAAATGTAAAAATTCCACAATTTAAGAGAAAAAGTGATCCCAAGGCATATGTGGCATGGGAAGAAAATGAAGGATTGAGATTTGAGTGACATAATTATTTTGAGGAAAGAATTAAAGTTACCTATGAGGACATTTGTGGATTATGCTATAATTTGGTGGGATCAGTTGACAACATCATCTAGGCAGAGGAATCATGAGAGGCCTATTGAAGCTTGAGATAAGTTGAGGGCTATCATGAGGAAGTGTTATGGATTGAATAACTATTATAGGCACCGAAGAGATAGGCGTGAAAGGGGGTTTAGAGAGGAGCCTAGAAAATATGATGGAATTGATTATCCTATAGAAGATAAAATACCTATTGCAAAGCCTATGCCTAGTGCATCAAGTGAGTCGGCTAGTTTGGATTTCAAATTAGAATTATCAACGCTATGTGACAAGGTTAATTCTCGAATCGATCATATAAAGGAATAGGAAAGCAAGAGAGAAAATTGTGAGGTGACTAAATGTGAGAAAAAGGAGAAAAGCCACAAGAGAGTAAGAGGGAAGTCGAGAGTGGGAGTGAGAATGAGAAGGGAGAAATGGAGCTACAAGAGGAAAAAGAAGGAAAGTTTTTGGTGATAAAAGAAGAGTCGGAAGTGAAACTATGTGAAAAGGAAAGTGGAGTTGAGGGGCTTTAATGAGAACAACAATTCCCTCCCTAGTTTGGCTATTTCTGTTTTATAAGATTTTGAAGACTTGGTCCATGAAGATAAGCCTATTAGAAAACCATACAATCCGAGCATTGAGCGATAATTTGTGGATGAAACTAACCAGCAGCGCCATAGTTTGGAAATATCTTATTCACCGGAGGTTGACTTCGTGATCCCTGAGGAGGCAAAGGATTTTTAAAGGTATTGGAGAGAGTTCATATGCAAGGGGTTGAGAGACAAACACGATTTGATGGTCAACATAAATCCATCTAAAGTGTTATTACTACATGAGCCTAGGTGAGAAAGGACATGACGGTTGCATGGTGATTCATCAAATGAAATTGTGCTCGGATCATTTCAAACTTCCAAGAATAATCAGTCCAAGTGTACACACTTTGACCTACATGATAGTGATTGAGTTCACATCCGAAAGAGGCAGAATTGAATTCAAAAGAGGTCCAAATTGCATCTAAGAGGAGACGGACCATTTCATTCTCTTGCCATGATTGGAAGTAAGGGCTACATCTTAGGTCCGAATTTGAGATTGAATCCTTTCGAAGAGAGAAAGGATGATATGATCCGTTATGGGCACCAAACTATCGAGAATTTGATGATTGTTGGAAAAAAACCAAGTACAAAGTTTGAGCTTAATTTGGGCCAACAAGACCATAAAATTGTTTATTCGAATCATGATATTCAAAGGAGTAAAGCTAGCATGCCAATTGACAAGTTGCATGAAGGGCTCGAGAGGCAAAAATGACTTGGACCAGCTTGTCGCAAACAGTCAAAGAAGGAGCCTTAGTTGGCCACTATGTGACCGCATAGTGGCCCAACCCTTCTGGCCGCACAAGGGCAACTCGAGAGCAGAAGCTGGGAAAGAAGTTGGTCCGTGCGACTGCACATGGAACTACCATGCAATCGTATAGCATTGATCCGAGGAGAAAATTTTCCTTTGTAGCGAGATAGTCTATGTAATATAAAACTCTTGTTTTTGGTAATTTTATATTCGTAGGAGTCTATTTTTCGTTTTTTACTAGATTTCCCAAGTTTAGTAGAGATAGTATCTTTATTTTATTTATTTGTAACCAAGACTTTTATGATGAATTGAATTTAGAATTTTCTCTCGAAGCTCTATGCTTCAAATCTCTTGTTCTTTAATGGATAAATCGAACTGTCAAGAACTTGAGTTTCTTGTGGCATTCAGAATCCGGGTAAGACTCTTAAATTGTGTGATCAAGAGGTCGGTAATTTATACAATTATTGGTTGCTCAGTTCATTGTTTGTGGTTAAATTCAAAACCTTGCTTGGTTGTATTCTTCGGATCTAGTTTCAATGATTGCTCTCACTATGGAGAAATACAGAATTGTGCTTGATAATACAAACCCTATCAAGAGAGGGAGACTAAGACTCCTCGGATGTTAAGAGGATGACCAATGTGAAACGTTGTTAGGTTTCTATTGTATTGGCAATTCTTTAAACAAAATGATTAATATAAAAGAGTTGTAAAAGTCAAGGAGTCTGCAGATATGTTATACTCAAAGTTAAATTATTGAGTCCTAGTTATAGGAAAAGAGTTGGATTTGGTAATATAATCCTTGATGTGTCCAAGAAGATCACATATGATCATTGGAATATAATTAGAAGTCTAAATAATATTAAAGAGCCACACAAGTTATGTTTCAAATTCTCAGTTGTAACTTGCAATGTAGTTTTTATATAGAAAATATCGAAATTTGGACAAAGCTATTTCTAGAAGAATTGTAGCCCTTGAGTTAGCTTTCAATTTTTGGGGTTTTCGAATTTTTTGTGGTTCTTGTACCAATTCACTCATTGCACGTACATATATTATGATTTATGGTGGAATGTGTTGCATTGTTCATCATGTTTCTTTGATTTATATCACAACAATTTGAATTTTAACACGTTATTCCCATTTGTTTTCTTGGTGATGTCTCTGTCACTTTTCTTCATTTTACCTTTGCTAGTGTCGATGATTGGTGAAATAGTATAAGAGCATAGTTGTAGGGCATGGATTGCTGTGTAATATGGTCTCGAATGTGTGCTATTTCTAGAAGAATTGTAGCCCTTGAGTTAGCTTTCAATTTTTGGGGTTTTCGAATTTTTTGTGGTTCTTGTACCAATTCACTCATTGCACGTACATATATTATGATTTATGGTGGAATGTGTTGCATTGTTCATCATGTTTCTTTGATTTATATCACAACAATTTGAATTTTAACACGTTATTCCCATTTGTTTTCTTGGTGATGTCTCTGTCACTTTTCTTCATTTTACCTTTGCTAGTGTCGATGATTGGTGAAATAGTATAAGAGCATAGTTGTAGGGCATGGATTGCTGTGTAATATGGTCTCGAATGTGTTGGTTTTTTGTTCGAATTTCATGTCCTTTACACGCACACCACGGGTTTGACAAATTGTCGAATCCATCAAGATATCCAATTTATGACACACATTTTTGCACTCTTCAAGCACGGTGTCATAACCTTGATTATGCCTTCATGCCCCATGTTTGTCTTGATTTTCCTTCGATTTTGCATCAATGCCATGCCACATATTTTATCCCTTTCATCTTGGTACCGTATCTACTTGCATCTTGACATCACGTCCTTATGCGTCTTGACGTTGTGTCACCACGTGTCTAGATATCATGTCTACATACATCTTAGTTTATGTTATCAACTCCTGGCACTACACAGCCTTCTTGTCTCATGTCACTTTGGTATATCGTTTTGCGTGTTTTACAAAACTTTACATCGTTCTATGCATTTTACACAATTTTACATCATTATACATGTTTTTCTATATTTTTGCATCGTTTTTCATTTTTTCCACAATTATGTATCGGTTTGCGTGCTTTTTCACCACATTGCAACCTTTTGCGTCTTTTTGTCCATGGTTTTGTGTGATGTTGTCCATTTTAGCATTGTTTATCATGCTTTGGATGATTTTTGTATTGCTGGACATGAATTTGGGCATTTTATATCTATTTTTGTACTTTACATAGTTTTTGCCTCGTTTCATGTACATTCATACTCATCATAAATTAGGTAGCCTTCAAGGTTTATGGGATCCTAGTTTCATCTATTGATTTCTTGGACTTGCTTATTTATTATAGATGGCACCGAAGAAAGCCCAAACTTCTGCCCAGCTATCGAGTGGAACGACTTATTACAGTAGGTCTATTTTCATCTCCTTTTCTACTAAGATGATCTTAGGGTCTTAGTTCTCCCTTCGTCCTGTTCTTGTTGGGCCTAAGGTAATCCTTTCGGATTTCTCTCCCAATTCAACGGCCATATTCACAACACGTGGTTGGGAACCCCTTTTGATGGATTTGTCACCTCCACCTAGTCTCCTAGTTCAGAGTTCAGTGCGAGTATTCACAATGTTAGTGGTCCACATTTAGCTCCTGTTTGTGCCATATTTTTGGCTCATTTTAATGAAAAATTGGACCGTTTGGTCCTGCAGCTCTTTGACACCCATTAAAGAGTCACATGGTAGAAATATTTATTCTTTCCTCCTTTGACCTTCTACTACTTTCCCAAAACACTCCGTTTCCAGTGACTAAAGTCCCATTTTCGTCTCTAGCAACACCTACTGCAGAAGACCCTCCATTCATTTGCATGATTTTCGCAAAGGTCACCGGGAAGTGACCATCAACCAACAACGAAGAAAGAATACAAAGTACCGTCCGGGATTCGATTTCGTCTGGGCGTGCCTTCGTGTTCCCATCTGCACAAATTCTTTTCGGTATGCAAAAAGTCGATAGTCCAACACCGGCATCCCTGCTGCCTTTGGTTGAAATCGACGACAAACCTCATGGATCCACTCTACCGAGGTAAGCCGACGGCTAAGCACACCATTTACGGTTCATATTTTACTTTTGCTTTTTTCGACCACTTGGAGCTCCCTCTCTGTAGATGGGCTCCGACCTACAGCAAGAATCTTCCGATGCACGAGTTCGTGGAAACAGGGGCTTAGAAACAAGAAAAAACGTGAGGTGGAAGCCGACAGAACGGATGACGTTCATAGCAGCTTGTGAAACTGCCATTGCTGAAGGCCATTGCCATGGCAGGTGTTTCACGAAACAAGGCTAGGAGCGTGTGGTTACATTATTCAATTCGTCGTCCGACCCCAATTGGACAAAACAACAACTCTGCAACCACCGGGATACAATGCGTCGTGACCACAAATGCCTCCGCGAACTCTTATCCTGCAGCGGAGTCGAGTACGACTCGCCAACGGGTCACATTGTAGCATCCGAGGAGTGGTGGACGTGAAAAATCAAGGTAAGGCGCCGGTTTTAAACTTGCAGCGATTGTAACATTTCCATTAATCACCACAACCTACGACCCAGACACAAATCGATGTGCCCTGCAACTATAGGGTAGTTTGTTGTCGTTTATCTGAGCATGCACATACCATGTTGTTGTCGGAAATTAAACTGAAGTTGTTAATCTTGCATGCCATATGAAATGCAAACAAGGTTCTAATTTCGGCTTTTGTTATTTCTCTGCTTGTGTACTTTGATTCGCTCTAATATTTGATAACAACTTTAACACATCTAGGATGCTTCAAATACTCCCATGCCTTGTTAATTTCTTCGAGTGAAACTTCATGGGTCAATAGTTCATCCAGCTGAATTTCCTGTTCAAATAACATTTTTTTTTCAGTCCATGTACAAGAAGGCATAATCAATTATTTTAGAGAAGTGACGAAGGTGTGTTTTCTTTTTTCAAGAACTTAAATTTTTAAATGAGGTGATTCAATCAATAAAGCTTCTTGATTCATCGTGAAACTTGAAATGGATTCATACCTTATTTATGCATTTCTCAACTATTTTAAAGAGGTCTGTTTGAGGTCTTACTCCACCATAAATGGCCCCTTAATTGTCCTACCAGACAAGAGCGGAATGTATTTGAGCTCCCCACTTAAATGAAGCCCTGCACCAATGAAAACTATTGTCCCAAGTCCCTATTTAAATGACACGGTTAAAAAGAAATTAGTCATATGTTATGATCAATAGGAAAAGCCATTACTAATACTGAAATTGACAGGAAGATTTGAGGAATTTTACCACTTTGGATCCCTCAATTGCTTCATTTAGCAACTCTGGAACTCTAGTGCACTATAATAGTAATCCACCCCCAGTCCACCTGTAGTCTCTTTGATCAATTCTGATACAGGTTTATCAGATTCTTTTGGATTGATAAATTCGGTCCCTGTATACCATGTTGTAACTAATTGATTCTTGCATTCGGTTGATTAAACACTACAATTAGGCAATTAGTTAAGCGGGTTACAATTAGTTAGAATCAATGAAACTATTACTTGTAATCTGGTAGTCGTTATAACTGATGTTTATATATACACTTCTTGTATATCTCTTGATCTGTGGCTATAAATAGGGCCAAGAGGGCTGAGAATAAAATGTGAGCAAGAGGGGAGCATTTTCTGTTGAGAGAGAAAGTGAGATTGAGAGAGAAAAGTCTCTGTAGACAATCTTTGAAACTTCTTGTGACTTTTTTCTAGTTGTGTCTTGGTTGAGTGATGAGTACTTTGTTTTGTAAAACCATCATTGTGTAATATCCTCTTGAATGGCAGATTGAATGTGAAAGAAAATCCCTGCAAGTTGGTTGATGAAAATTTGTCCCAGAAACATGAAATTCTTGAGTTCATTAATATGATTTTTACTGAGTTTCTTTCCTGCCATTAATATGATTTTTACTGAGTTTCTTTCCTGCCATTAATATGATTTTTGTTAAGTTTCTTTCCTACCAGGATATGTTTGTCTATAGCATATTTCAATTTTCATGCATTTTTTTTTGCATTCATTACTACAGGAGAACAAAGACTACAAGGATTTCAAGGACAAAAATATGAGCGAGATTTACATCCGCTATCACGTGCTATTTGGTGAAAGCTACGACGGTGACAAGTATGCAACGACCCCGAGCCTGTTGTCTAGAACAGGCTTAGCTATGTTTGAGAATAGTACAGTAGGGGACCACTTGAATGACATTCCCGTTGATGGAGAGGCCAACGATTCTAGCGATGAGGGGGGACGATGGAACTAGTCCAACAAGTATGAACACTTCGAGTGCTCGAAGTGGTGAGAAACGACAATAGTCCACGAAAGGACGGAAGGGGAAGCACAAGAAAATTTCAGCCTGTGATCTCTCATTTTTCATGGAACGAGCGACCACTGCAGTCGAAGAAGTGGCCGCGAAGCTCAATAGTGTCATACATGATAATGAGAACGTCGGGGCCACATGTATCGAGGAGTTTCTCACGACACAACGGCTACAGCGTCGCACCCCTCTGTATTTCTATGCCTAAACACTCCTGGCACAGAAGCGCTATTGGGATATGTTATCTGTCACGAGAGATGCGGACGAAAAGTTCGAATGGATTGAATGGCAGTTCAATGAGCGTGGCAAATCACTCCACTAGGAGTTCACTGTTTGCTACGTACTTATGTAATATTGTAGTGGTACACCCGAACATTTAATTTTTCCTGTACTTTTACCTGCTCATAAATGGACGGGTTGGACATTTGTGTTTGTACTAATGTTATGTAGCTACTATTGTCAATATGTGTTGCTGACTATTGTGATGTGCTTTGGTTGATTGTGGAAGGCGGGTTCGGGCGAGAAAGTGGAAATAATTTAGGCCAATAAAACCATATGAATGCATGGTCGAGTTATGGAGTTCAATATGATGGAGGTAATAAGCTCAAAGATCGAGATTTCATGAAGGTAGAGAAAGCCAAACAAACTGGGAGCAATTGTCCCAAATCTGTAAAACCCATTACTCTCAACGTTAATCAAGTTAAAGTAAAGGAGAAATTGAAGAATAATAAAGGAGAAACCTATTACTCTCAAACCTTGATCAAGTTAATAGGATTTATTCTTAGGAGTCTAGTTACGTTTCTGTAATAGTTTAGGAGTTTAATTCCAATTTTAATTAGGTTTAGGGAATGTTAGTATAAATAGGATTATTCATTGTATTTTTTTACAACTTGTATCATGTTGCGTATTTTACTCGTGTTGAATAGCATGTCCTATATATGTACTCATTTTGCAGGGAATCTTGCAGTCCATTTTTGCTGTATCACATGTCTCCAATCATGCAGCCTTTGTCTTTTTTGTTTTCATTCTCCCAATCAATTAGCCCACTTGCTACAACGAGGCAAACTTAGCTTTTGCATTCCCCTATATAAATGAATGTCCCCCAATGGGTGGCCAAGAACCTTATTACGATAACGTGTTCCTGGATTGGTGGTACGCTATGGGTGATCTGAGCTTTGATTGCGTGCTACAACTAGGATCCGACGTAGAAGAAGAGCTTGAGGATGAGTTGTTCAATCGTCTTACGAATGACGTGACAACTTGGGTCACATTTTCAGCCATTGCAGGGACCCATGCTCGAATCTATTAGAGCATACAGCGAAATCGGGTGCGACGATTCCCGTTCTCCAAAAATGGGCACATGTTCATGATGGAGGCTATGAGAGGGAATGGAAAGATGTGCTACCAGGAGTTCCGAATGTACCCACCAATGTTGCGCCACTTTGCACATTTGCTGCGAGACGAATATGGTTTAACAAGTAGCCAGCAGGTAGATATCTACGAGAAAGTTTGTATGTTCCTGTGCATACTTGCACACGGGGAGGGATATCAGCAGGCGACAACGATTTTCAATCACTCTTTGCAAACCGTCTGTCAATTCTTCAAAGAGGTGCTATGTGCCGTCATGTCGCTATCTGAACATATTATACGATCGACGCATAACTACAATGACGGTGTCAAGCCACACAAGCCGGACTCGAACAAGTATCCACTATTTTAGGATTGTGTTGGGGCTATTGACGGAACACATGTGCGAGCCATGCTCCCGCGTCACGAACGGGTGAACTTCATTGGTCGAAAAGGAATACCAACCCAAAATGTGTTGGCCGCATGTGATTTTAATTTATGTTTCACATTCGTGCTTGCTAGTTATACCGGGAACACACATGATGCATGGATTCTAGCTCGTGCTATATACAGCCCAGAGATAGAATTTTCACAGCCAGCAACTGGAAAGTATTACTTGGTGGATTCCGATTTTGCTCATCAGCCACGGTATATGGCCTCGTACAAATGTTCAGACATACTATATCACTTTTACCAGTTTCGCGACAAACGAACAGGTCAGCGTCGTAGGTTTCGAAATGCTCGTGAGAAGTTCAACTTCAGGCACTCTTTGTGCAGGAATGTCATTAAACGTGCATTTGGTGTGTTGATGCAGAGATGGAAAATCCTTGATCGTATGCCTAGTTACTCGTTCCCAACACAAGTTATAGTTGTCTTAGCTAATATGGCCGTTCACAATTTTCTGCGTCATTCGGGAGTTGTGGACGAGATGTTCGCAAGAGCGGAAACGGATGATGACGTTGCCGAGGTGGAGTTACCTAATGCTGAGGATGAGATTCAGGCCGAAGTAAATGCGCTGGAGATACAATGGAATGAGTGAGATAAACTTCACGATTACATGGCACAACAACCGTGATGATCGCATTTAGGGACCTCACGTGCGGCACGTGAAAATTGGTTTGAAGGTACTTCAACACTTTGACTCAATATTGTCGTCACCGTTGCAAGAGTTCTATCCGTGTGTTATGTGTATGTGCTTATGTCGAACGTGAAAATTGGTTTGAAGGTACTTCAACACTTTGTATTTTTTTTCCATTTACAATAATTGTAGGGACTGTCCGCCTATTGACATCTTTTTTTTTCATTTTTTTAAATTTACGTTGTGTTCGGTTCAAGGGGGGACGTCTTTGTTATTTTGAGTTTTTATTTTTTTGTTTGCAAACGTCTAAGCAATTAAAATGGTCACCTAAAAATCTTGGAAGTGGTTGTATCTGTCTTCATTGGTTTAATAGTGCAAAAATATGGCTGACACTTTTGACTATTCTTTGCATATTTCTGTGACTGTTTTCATAATGCAGCCTTTTGACTATTCTTTGCCCACTTCTGTGACTTTCCACAATTTGCTGACGCTTTCACATGGTATGGGCAAAATCGAAAATTTTATGCTTCTTGACTGCTGCAATGTCTGATAAGTGCACTGTACAGGGGCCCACCATCACAGTTGAAACGGTCGAATTTTTCATTAAAATGACCCAAAAATATGGCACAAACAGGGGCTTAGTGTATTCCTTAGGGATATGACTATTAAGATTACTTCGGATGTCATTTCTAATATTATGCATATTTCTTAGGTCGTTTATCTCTTATTTCTTCATTTATCTGCTAGCACCCTCCCGATCATTTTACTCGTTTGATCAACGTTATTTAATAGCTCTTTGGGAGGGGATCCGACTATGATCCGTACTAGATCTCTTCTTACTAACTACCCGTACTAGATCTCTTCTTACGAACTACCAAATTCATTGCACATTGTGTGCACAAATCTGTGGTCTGTCTTTCACACCTCTTCCTTACCTATGGCAAAGGTAAGGTTTCTTTATGCGCTGTTGCATGGTAATTTTATTGATTGGCCCACTTTCATTTGTCACTAAATTACGTACCTTTAGAGTGCCAGGTTATAGGATAGATCATCCTTATGCATATTTGATTCATCGCCTAGTTATATCTCTTGAGCCACATTTTTGCATAGTATCTAAGGATGGGTTCGTCGTCCTATTGGTCAGGTTACTATATCCCAAAGTTGATTCCATGTCCCTTCGTCTTCTGCTCCTACTGAGTCGATTGAGCTTGCTGATTTGGCATTACTTGTTGATCCTATTGGTAATCTTCTTTCGAATGATCCTACCGATATCCTCATCCCTCCATCTCAACATATTATTCGTATTGATATTCCATTATCATCTACCTCTATTCCACATCCACTTACTGAATCCATTCTGAAGCCTACTTCTATTACTATTGATCTGTCGGTTGTGCTTATGGGTCAGATTTCTGTGCTCATTGAGAAGTAGGCTCGCATGATGATTGAGATCACACAATTGAAAGCTACTTTTGAGCATACACCACTGAGGTTGCTACCCTTTGTGGTGCGATTGCTTATGTATAGCGAAGGATTCAATGGATGCACAAGCATTAGGATTATGACGACAATGAGTGTGATGATATTGATGATGGCGACTACGCTGCTGTAGATTAGTTGGTAGGGATCCCCTTTGTGACAAAAATGAAGAGTTGTTTTAGATGGTAGATTGACATTTTTAGATACATTGCTAGATTAAAGTTTTGATGTTTTACAATATTGATGTATGTTCTTTTTGGTGCTTTGGCTTATATTAATATTGTATCTTGATCTAGCTAATATGATTATGCATTTATTGATGACAGTCTTTAACTATTTTTATTTATGTTACTATTTCACGTGCTTCTACACTTGATATGTGAGTTGTGATTTCCAAAAATTGGTTCAATAAAGGCGAAGAGTAAGTTGTCTTGGGTAGTCTTGTTAGTTAATTTTTTATTTAATGAATGTTTTGTCATAGAATGCTAAAGGAAGATTTTGTAGGTTTTAATGTAATTGGTGATTCTGTGAACAAAAAGGACTAAATTGAAAATATATAAAAGTTAAGGAGTTAGTTGCAATTTTGCATAGATGTGTTAGGTAGGTTAGGGTTCAAGCTTGGAATAAGAAGTTGCAATTTTGCATAGATGTGTTAGGTAGGTTAGGGTTCAAGCTTGGAATAAGAAAAAAGAATCACCACAATTTCTCATGCCTCTCACACAGACACTGCTTGAGCGATAAAAACATAATAGTCTTTGCTAGCTAGTCACCGGGACGTCGCTTAAGTGAAACATTGTCGCTTGCTTTTCGTTACGTTGTCACTCAAGCGATAGTATGTACTAAAAAACCCTAATTTGTGATTTTCGAGAATTTTAAGAGGACCATATTACCAAAAATGTCCATTATATAAATGCCACTTTATGAAAAACATTGGATTGAGCATTGTGAGAAAACACATATACTACTTTCATATCATTCAATCCATTGATGCTTGAGTCTTGCAATTGAAAAACATCAAAAGCCACTAATCAAACACTAAAAATCCATACTTCCAAAGTATTTGTCAAAAGTTGAAGATCAAGGAAGGTGACTGAAGTTCTAGTTATTGGAGAACGAGGAGTTCTTGGGAATCCACTGGAGATTGACGAAATCAAAAAGCCAAGAATTAGTGCATGAGCATGCAATCTAGGAAGACTTTGAAAATTATAGTTAGGAGATCAAAAAGTATTTGTGTTGGTCAAGTATGAGAATACTATAAGTTGATTTGTTTATAGTAGATTCATACTAGCTTCAGCCCAGAGTTTTAATCCCCGAGGGAACTTCTTCTTCATCAAATATCTATGTTAGTCACTCTCCTGCAATTTATTATACTACGACAATTCAACATTGGGTTGATTGCATGTGAATTCATCTAAACTAATTAATAATCGTGACTTGTTGCAATTATTAATTAATTTGTTTAAATTCTGCACAAGCAGCTATTTACACATTCTAGTTGTTAGTTGGGTCAAACTGCATTATTTTCAAACTCGAATTTGAATAATCTCCTATCAATATCCCTTTTCATTTTTTCTTCCTTAGAAAGTCTCTTCCATTTTTTTTTTCGATGTCATATTTTCCTACAAAGAAAATCATGGAATACATTAGTAACTTAATCAATGAATAATACTCAAATATATCAAATTTGTAAACAAAAAATAGGTAATGGAGGGGGACAGAACATGGCCCGTAGGCAGTGACTTAGGGGATGCATGGTCGGGTCATAACTCAGATGTACTATGGGCGCGACAGAGATGTAATAGGGATGTGGTAGGGACTGTAGAGGACACAGGCAGAGATGCAATAGGGAATGCAGGTTGGGACACAATGGAGATGCAGCCCCTAGCTGCGTTTGTGTCAAAAACGTTCCAATTTCAATGCAAACGTTCCAATTTCAATGCAAATGTCAAAATTTTCACACAACTTGTTGTATATCAATGCAAGAATTTGGCGTGCAAAGTTGGAGTAAAAATCCGAAAAAATACAATCATTGGGTAATTTTATCGAACATCTTGTTGTCTCGTAAGATTCCCCACATTTATAAAGCTGTTTCCTCCCAATTATTGCACACAATCCACCACCCATAAACCATCATATAATTACTTCCCAAACTCCCAAAAATGAAAACCGATTAGCAAGACTCCAAATTTAAAGGTCAATTTTGGAATTTGTGGTAAACAAATTTATTGGATTTTAAAAAAATATATGAATGTAATGAAGAATGTGAGGTGAGTGGTTGAATTTTTGGGCATAAGCTGATGTTTCCTTGAAAATAAATTTTGAGTAAATGAAGAGTAATGGATTTGTGTACAACTAGAAAGAAGGAGACGTTGTTGTTTCCGTTTTATTTATCCAATTATCCCCAACATAACCAATGGTAGACATCAGCTCCATGGGTGGACCCACATGGGGTCATGTGACCCCACAATTATTTATTTATTTTTTTCGTTTCTTTTACTTCTTACTTTGACACTCATTACGGGATGTCAAATAAAGTCGAAATATTGCACTATTAATACCATTTTGAAGTGTTCACAGAATAGTCTTTCACTTATTAATAGCTTGTGAAATGGCCAATCGCAGCAAAAGCTATATCATGTCAAAATATGCCATTTTAAACTAGTATTTCTAAAATTTTGATAATATGCTAATTTTAAAAATTTTCCAACGACTGTATTCTAGCTGAATTTATAAATCGTCTACATCACTTAGAAGCTTCTTTCGAGAACTATATCATAGACATCGAATAGTCCAAACAAATATTGAAATAGTTAAATGTGTGTCAAACTTATGTCTCTTAAAAAGAAGCCTAACACATCTTTCCTTTAAAAATTTTTAATGATTTCATTAATGTTTATTGTTTTTCACAACAAATTTCTCAATATAATTTACATTATTTTATTAGCAAAATCTATTTGACAATATTGATAATGTTATAATTATATGACGATTTCAAAGTATCAAGATGCGTAGACTACAATTGTAGTAGTGTATTGAATTATTTTTATTAATATTATATTGTTTTAAAAAATTACATTTTAATTTTTGACCCCACAAGACAAAATGTCTGGGTCTGTTTCTGATCAATTCATAATTTTTTATTTAACTTTTTTTTTTTGTTTTTTTAAAACACGCATATCTTAAATTCTATATGTATTGAATGCGATTATGAAAAATTAAGTAAAGTTCAGAAAAGTGGTCTCTCTCCAGTTAGTTCTTGATTTATAGTCGCAAGGTCGACTTTGGTGTATGATTAATTATGGTGGGTCGAATCACTTTATATCGTCCTTGCACTTTGTACAATTTTCATCGATTCACGTTTTCTTTACTATTCAAATTCTGATATTTCCATTTTCATCTCTACCAAAAAGTCCACCAAAATTTGATTTTCCATCCTGATAGATTCACTGATCAAACGATTCCTCTTCATAAATTCTACAACAATCTTCGGGGTCAGATGATTGTTCAAATGGGGTGTATATTTTGAATTTTTTTTTGCTTCTCCTCCAGACTCAATATCAGCTCACACTTCTCCATATGAATCAAGGTTCGACTTGTTGCTAAGAATGGTCAGCCTAATATAATTGGAATGTCCCAATCTTCTTCCATATCCAACATAACAAAATTTACCGAAAATATTAAATCTCCTGCTTTCATGAGCACATCCTCAACTTTTCTTAGTAGACATGAGATTTTTCTATCAGCATGCTGTAGCATTATAAATGCTGCTTTGACTTCACCTAATTCTAATTTCCTATAAATTGAATATGGCATTAGATTTACATGAATACCCTTATCACACAAAGCATTAATAGAATAAGAATTTCCAATCGAAATTGACAAAGTAAAATCCCATACAGTCTTCAGTTTGGGGGACACTTTATTTTACAGTCTTGCACTACTTTCCTCTGTTAATGCTACGACCTCAAACTTTGGAAGCATTCTTTTCTTGGTTAGCATCTCTTTTAAAAACTTTTTGTATCTTGATATTTGTAATATCATATAAATAAATGAATTATTGAAGTAGAGTTTCTTGAGATCATCCAGAAATTTTTCAAATTGTGTCTTGCTTATTCTTTTTAAGCCTTTGTGGAAAAAGAATTTGGAAGTACGTAAACCTTAACTGGACTTGGTGCTCTGACCTTAGGTGTTTCTTAACTTTCTCGCTTCTCAATTAAGGCTAGTGCAAATTTTTGTTTTGTTTTAGCATCATCAACCTCTTCGTGCTCATATTTTCTTTCTGATCTTGTAACGCCCAAAAAAAAAAAAAAAGTTAATAATAGTAGAATAGAAATGTATTTATTATGTATGTTATATTTTTACATTTTGAAAATTTGAGGACTAAAATGAAATAGGTTTTAAATTCATATTTTTATTTGAGTCAAACAATAAAAAATTTGATAGAGCAAGTATAAGTATATCAATATCGGGCTCGTTAGATAGCTTGTAAGTAATCATGCATATTAGGCTCGAGAAATAATTATTTCGAATAATTTATGCTCATATTATTGATATTGGAAGATATTACCTCAATTTATAATTAATTAAGTTAATATACATTCTTCCAAATCAATCCAGATGTGCACTAGCTGTATAAAGAAATATTTTTTCTTAGATGGTAATGACTTGATGTTGATGGAGAGATAAAGTAGCATTTTTTTTAGAATGGTTTGACAATCCACACGTGCACTAGTTGAGCAAAGAAACATTTTTCTTAGATGGTAATGACTTGATGTTGATAGAGGGATAAAGTAGCATTTTTAGAATGATTTGAATGAATTATTATATAATACATGTTGGGCAATTTTCTTGGTATAGTACAAGGCAATTATGACTTTTCCTACCAATGTGTCAACTGGCTTGTTTCAAATTGAATAAATTTGCCTTATTTGAGATACCAAGATTGGAAAATTTTAGGGAAAACATGGTATTTTGTAGATTATAGGGGCCTAGCAAAATTCATTTCTCCTTTTTAGCTTAAAATACCTTGTAAAAATAATCATTATCTACCCTAAAGAGAAAGCATAGATACGTGTTACTATAGCTGGAGAAATTAAAGATTTGGGAATGTAAAAATTCTTGCTCTTCCTTCCAACAATCCTTATTATCAATCAAGGTAGGACTACGAGATACAAGTGTTTTGTCCCATTTAAATTATATTTTTTTAATATTGATAAATTATTATACTTACAAAAGTTATGAAATGATATGATGATTTCGATATGATATGAAATGACTATCCGGTACCAAAGATATGATATACAATGAGCTCTTACCGGTTCCAAATGATATAATGACTGTATGATTATTTTTGAAGCATGATCTAAATATTTTTATTCGGGATTGCACTACTATTTTTGTGTCCTATTAAGTATTCCTATGTACTCACCATTTTCACTACTCTCACAGGTTAGAGCAGGTGGTTGGTTGGTGGGCGATGTGGTAAATTAATAAATCAAATCCACGTAATGTAGCGAAACATTTTATTTTCAACATGTTATTTTTGTTTCTTAGGAATTTTATTTTATGATTTAGTTAGTTTTATAATTTGATCTGTAAAAGATACAATAGTGGGTTAATACTTTATCATTTAGTTAATAAATGTGAAATGTGTGATTTTTAAAATATATTTTGTTTGGCCATGAGCTCCTTCTATTAATTAAATTGCACTCATAAAATTTATGTGTTTTCACTATTAAAATAAATGAATTTGGTGACGATTTCAAATCCTTAGAATTTGGATCATTACAGATCTTTCCATAATTATCTCTACAATTGTACCCACTCTTAGTAGTTATAACATGAATATCTTCTCCATTAGACTTCTTTCGAAGTCTCTAGGGAAATAGAGTGGAGTTACATATGCTTGAACTTTTACAGGTAAACTTGGTGGACATTTTTCATTACTTTTATTGTCATCATTTTCTCCATAGGATTTGTCTTGTATTACTAGGCAATGATCCTACTGTACGTTCATAAAGTTTTTGAGTAATTTGTCGGACTTGTATTTCCAACTTTCTGATTGATGTTTGTTGATTTTGAAAATTTATCTCGATCTACTTGATTACTTTGTTAGTTTTCTGCATATATTGATGAATATTTCTTCCAAACTTGGTCTTTGCTCTTGTTGTGAATTATTTGAACTACTCCCTTACTGATTATCAGACCATGTGAAGTTCGAGTCTTGTCTCCATACTAGAATATATGTTTTTCCATTTGAGTTGAAAATTTCTGAATATAGTTTACTTGTTCTTTTGGAGAAACTAGCAACAAGCAATTTTCTTGAGCATGATTGGCTTCACAATTCTCACATATCGAACTGACTATCACTACTTTTGATCTTTGTGTTTGAGATACCAATAACTCTACTTTCTTGGTCAAAGAAGCAATATGTGCATTAGTAGATGACATGTTGTCCAGCTCATAAATTCATGCTGCTTTCTTTTGGACCACTCGCTCTGATAAAAACATAGAATGTATAGTCGCAACCAACTCGAATAGGTCCAAGCATTGTTGAATTGATTTACTGATTATGGAGCCATTTGCTTAAAAATCCACCGAAATTTAGCCATAAGTGAAAGTTCGGTGTAGAAATACTTTACTTGATTACCTTTGCTTATCCCATGTTTTTGACACTTTTTCATCAACTCCTAGATATGTTTCAAGCTTCATGATAACTTTCCGATCATGATGTTATTTTGTTAGGATTTTTAGTCAGATTTTACTTGTTTTGCAGGTGGGAAGAACTCACAACAAAATTTTCTCACCAAGTCCTCCTTAGTGATACTACCATGTAGCTCAGAATCCAACCACTCCAAAGTTGCATCTCTCAATGTATACGAAAATAACAATAGCTTTATTGCATATTCAATAATCTCCCGTAAGCTGAAAGTTCTGGTAATTCCAAAGAAATTTTGAGATTGTGTTGGAGATTTCATGAGGTAACATGAAGAACTGGAGGGTGTTGCTAGTCAAATTGATCTACTCAGTCCTTATCTGAAAGTTATTCTACCCAAAATTTTGGATATACTATACTAAACCACTCAAGTGCTGCTGTAAAATACAAGAATAGTGACACTAGTAAATCACGGTTCCTTGTCCAATTCATAGTATCGAAATATTTTGCTCTTTTACCATTTGATGTTTTCGTTTTTTGTTTGTGTTCTTTGAGTTTTTGTCTAAAGGTACATTCTATTTCCGAATCAAATGTTCCAAGATTGTTGCCTAGGGGACCGACCACACAATGAGCACCTTTTGGTTCATAAAAGAAAGTAAAATAAACTAATTAAGTAAAAGTAAAAAAAAAATTTAATAAATTATACTAAGACTAAATGTATATAGTCTCTGGCAGTGGTGCCAAAAAAATTTATTGTCGATTTTATATCCCGCAAATATATGAATTTTAACAAATAATATAATGGACCAATGAGTTTGGATCATCATTTCCGTGAGGACTATAACTTAATTCTTAATGTATTATTTCTAACTCCTATTTGACAAAAATAAATAAATAAGTTCTAATTTGGTTATAGTTTATCTGGATTATCTAATTAAATTAAAATTATCCAAAAGCACCCAATTAATCAAATTTGGGGTTTCAAAGTTTGAATATGGAGGCTAGGACATAAAATTTCACTTTATGGATCCCCTTTAGTTCGCTAATCAAGATTCATTACTAATGTAGTGCTCGATCGAATTCTTCTAAAGTATTCAATTTATCTCTGTCAAGTTCAAATTGATCTTATTTAATTAAGTCAATATCATATGTCTATATAAAATAGGACACACCTTAATTAAAAGCCTTAAATCTCTAAAAATCCTTGTAATGACAACATTAACTAGAAAGGTATCTCTATGCATTAATACTAGTTCCTAGATTTTATTATGTGGTCTAAACTTATAACTCACCTATCAACTTGTTATAAATTCACCAGATTATTTAATTTTTTGCCAAGTAATTAAAGCATAAAACACGATAAATAAAATCAACACATATAAATTTAAAGAACTAAGACTTTGAAAATTAAATTAAAAAGTTACACACAGATTATATTATTTGTCTTAAAAATAAATTTAGCTATCCATTCTAATGAAAAGCCAAAAAAAAAAAAAAAAAAAATGTTTCTCAAAAGTTCATATCTGAGTTCTGAAATTTTGATAATGTAAAGAATTGGATTTTGTACCAAGAATCTTCTTCAATCTCAAAAGTTTCTCAATACCTAGCTTTTTGCCTTTGATTTTGATGATTATTTGTTCTCTCTAAAAAATTGTGTGTCCCATAAAAATGAATATTGAAAACTATAAATAGAATTCCAGACTAACTCTTAAATTTGATTCTTAAAGCATCTTCAATGTAGAATTTGAATGTAATTCGGAATCCAATAAAAACTGGAATTCTTTTATTGTTAGTTGCACTTTGATCCCCTATATTAACTTCTTGTGCATCCTAGGTCTCTTTATTTGCAAGGAAGTCCTTATCTTCAAGACTTGATTATTTTGGTCCCCTATTCCTCAACTTTGTACCACTTCAATTTAATTTCATCTAAACTTGTCCAATCCAAATTTTACCTACAATTTGCAAAATTTAACCATTATTCAGTAAATAATCGCATAATCTAGCAATAAATAAATAAGAATCGAGGTATGGTGCATAAAATGCCCTTATCAGTAATCCATCATTGTTTGTCCAAGAAATTGAATCTGGATTGACAACTTCCTTGTCATCGCCTCATTTTAATAATTTTGATGGAATCAGGGCATCTTCAACAATATAATGTTCCAGTCCATTACATCATAAGGAGAAGAACCTGAGATATCCACAGCACATAATTTGAAGTGGTGATTATGTTAGAGATTAGGATGGAACATTGGTTGACGTTTGGAATTGTAAGTTTAGGCTCAGATGTTTTTGCCATGGTGGCAAAAAGAAAACAGAGAAAAAATTGGAAAGATAAGCTGGCAATTGTTATTTCCAGTTTTGTTACTTTGGCTATGAAGCTTACAAAATTTATACAAGCAAGAAGCTGTTATTTAGAATTGAAAAACAGCAAAACAGGCAAGTGGAAATATTAAAATCTACACTGAAAGTTGAGAAAGTGAACACCCATCTAATCTTCTAGCCGTTGAGTGTTGGGAAGAATATTGACACTGATGCAACTGAATAAAGAAAATTAAAGAGGTTAAACTAATTCATTTGAAATTGGTTTCTGGTCATTATTCTTATCAATAGCAATGATGTCCTTATGGCAATTCCTTCATGGTTCCATTATTTTGAGACGTTTCAACTAGCTAAAATGTCTAAGCCTTCTATTAATTATGTTGGGGTTTGCAACCAAAATTCATCTAGGGTTTGCATGGTTTGGTATATTGGGCCTTGAAGAAGTTTAAATAGAGTCCATGTAGGAAAAAGGGATTGACGGAGATAGCCTAACCCTAATTGGATGCTCTAGTGGTGAGATGGAAATTTTAGCAGTGACCTATCACACGAATACCACCCACCGAGTGCTCTCTTGGAGCTCGAAGGGCATTGTCGTTTGAGTTTTATTGTTCTCTTTATTCCACACATTTTTGACCTAGTTTCTATCCCTTGGGCTATTTTTAGTGTTTGAAAAGTGCCTCGACAAATAGTAGACTCTTCTTTACAATCAGATTCATTATGGCAAGTTAGAATTGTGTAGGAACAAAATATTGTTTAATTTTCTCTCCATTATAGTTGAATAAAATATCCAATTCTGCTGCCCATTAAATTTTTGTTTCTTATATTCTTGTTGTTGTAATCAATACTTCATATCGTGCTATATACCTCATTCAATTTCTAAGGAGTGTTATTAGAGATTTGGTTTGAACTTTTTGAGGTTTCTTGTTTTTTATGGCAACCTTTAAGTAAGACCTTCCGCTTTTGGATGTAGACCTTAGATTCTTGTTGTGGCGTGTGAAGATGTGAGCAGTGCTCACTCAAATGGATTTGGATAATGAGTTGTTGAGATTTGACAAGATGCCCACAACTTAGATGATGGAGGAGAAATAACAGAGTGATCAAAAGGTACTTTCACAAAATCATCTTTGTATTTCAAATAATATTCTTCGGGACGTTTTGAAGGAGAAAATGGCAGCTACTTGTGGTTGAAGTTGGAGTAATTGTGCATGTCTAAAAGTCTAACAAGCAAATTGCATTTGAAGTAAAGGTTGTATTCGCATCGTTTGACTGTAGGTAGATCGTTGGAAAATCAACTGGCTATTTTAAAGATATCATCCTTGATTTGGGGACTTTAAAGGTAAAATATGATGAAAAAGATTTGGCCTTAGTTCTTTTGTGCTCATTACCTACTTCGTTTAGAGACATGACTTTATATAGTCGTGTTACTCTCACCATTGAAGATGCATATGATACTTTGTTTTCAAAAGAGAAGATGAACTATCTAGTTGGATCTATAAGACTAGAGATGGAGAAGGCCTTGTTGTTCATGGTGGTCATGAAAGAGATCAAGTTTGTCTTTGGTACAAGAAGAAATTACACATCAAGAGGGATCGTAATATGTAGCAGAATAAAAGAAAATTTGGCTGCAAATTAGAAAGAAAGGCAATAAGATACTTCAAGCGAAGCTAATGGCTCAGAGGACTATTTGAGTGAATGTGATGTCTTGGCTATTTCTAATGGCAACTCCAATCCTAACGAGGATTGGATTCTAAAATTAGCTTGTTCTTTTTAAATGTGTCCCAATCGCAATTCGTTTTCAACATATTAAATAGTTTCGAAAGGTGCCATGGTCATGGAAAACAACGTACCTCGTCATGTAGTTAGTATTGGTAGAGTTAGAGTTAAGCAGTTAAAAAGGACATTTAGAACATAAACATGTTCTAGATTTGAAGAAAAATATCATCTCGTTGGCTACTCTTGATGCAAAAGTGTACATGTTCATTGGTGGATGTGGAGCTTTGATAATTTGCAAAGGTGGCCAGGTTGTATTGAAGGGGCAGAAAAAGTCCCAATTATACCTCTTGCAATGTCGTACAAAATCATTGAAGAACAATCAGCGAAGGTTTAGTATTGTGGTAAATATATAGTTTGGTATAGCACCACTGGGATTTGGTTTGGGGTCCGTGTAGAAGAATATAGCCTAGTCGAGTTTAGAGGATATGGGTGATGCCACTTTGCCACCATCAACCATCATATTCAATTACTAGGGACAGAACAATTGAAGAACGGTATGGGAAAGCTAATTTTATTGCTCATGCTTTAAATATATTTGAAGGTGTTTAGTCTATAGGAGCCTTCTACAAATGCAATTAGTGTTGATTTTGTTTTAGGGTGTGTTATTTGGTAACTTTTAAATCATTTGTGATTTTTTAGAGCCCAAGGTAATTCTGTAGAGTAGTGCTTGAATTCATCTATCTTAGTTGAATATTATGGAAGAGGTTGAGAATTTTTTTTGGCTCTGGAGAAGTTAGTTTGATTCTTGTTGAAGTGTACAGTTCATTCGATGTAGTCGAGTTTTTTCTCCAGGGGGGAAAATTTTGAAGTTTTGTCCATTATAGTGAAATTTATGTCAAGGTAGAAAATGTTGGGTTTGTGACTCAAATTCATCCAGGGTTTTCGTGGTTTGGTGTATTGTGCCTTGAAGATGTCAAAATAGAGTCCATGGAGGAAAAAGAGATAGACGATGCTAGCCTACTGCAACTTGGACCCTTAGCGACAAGACGGAATTTTCAACAGCAACCTACTGCCTGCCTGGCACTTGAGTGCCACTGCCGTCCAGGTTTTGCCTTGTATTGTTTATTCGATGCGTTTTTGACCTAGTTTTCATCCTTTTGGCTATTATTAGGATTTGACATGTACCCTTATAAATTGTAGACTCTTCTTTACAATTAGATTCATTATTGCAAGTCAGAATTGTATAGAAACAAAGCATGGTTGTAACTTCTCTCCATTATAGTTTAATAAAATCTTCAATTCCTCCACCAAATTAAATTATTGTTTCTTGTTTTCTTGTCGTTGCGATCAATACTTCATATCGTGCCATATACCTTGTTCGATTTCTATGTAATTATGGAATTGCATTAATTACAAAATAAATTAGAATTGGCATAGTAACAACATATACTAATGAGAACATAGAATTAATAGAAGCGTCTTCAATAGTTTCACTTTATACTAACAAAAATTTGTAAGCATGCATTCAAGAAGTCAATTAATACGAATTTTTTTTATAAGTTACGATGTGTGCTAATATCAAAAGTAAATTAAAACGTAAAAATAAATGCTTATATTTATAACTTACCTTTACATATATGATTTACATAAGCAGAGTGCTACTTATATATAGTCATCTATTTAAGAACTAAATGCACTAGGAGCATATATAATAAACTAAAATAATCTTAAAATTGAGATAATTTCGCTCCCAATGCATTAGGCAAATAAGAATTCCAATAAGATAAACATGAAAACAGAGAGGAATATTTTTCTTGGGCTAATATTGATGATGGCAGTATGTCTGGATTCGGGTTTAGCTACGGGCTCCAACTGCAGAGTAAAGGATTGCATGGCATTTTGCGACTACGAAAGCAAGGGAGATTTGACTGAATGGGACTATTGCATAAACAATTGTCATATGGATTATATACATTGTGTTAAGCGTGAAAACCATCATGATTTTCATCATTCACGAGAGGCTCCGTTAGAAATGTGCGTTTGTGATTGAGGCCCCATGGAAGTGGGACATAATAGTGAAAATTGCTAATATATCATTATCATAATTCTTATATTTAAAGATGTATTTTATGCTGTGTTCTTTCAACATATAACTATGTAGAAAATACGTATTATCATAACTCGTCACAGAACTAAAAATTTAAATAATGATATTAATATTCTCCCTTTAACAAATAAAGTGTACGCTTAACTTAAAAATTGGAGTTATTGATGAATATAAATGCATCTAAGCATCCGATATCCTGAAATGCAATTATGTTTGGGGTGGGTGCCGATTTTCGTGGGTTTTGGTTTTGGAGTGGGTGCGTGTGAAGGGGTGCGTTGAGAAGAAGATGAATAGTGTGTTTGTTTTTTGATTTAATTATTAATACATTGTAATTAATTTTTTGTTGAAAAATGTAAAGTTACCATCATATCATTTTAAAATTAGTCAAAATTTATGTCAATATTAATTATTTGGTCAAATAACAGTCAAATTAATAGTTTCCATCCATTTGGACTTCAATTGTGAGTTTTTGAAATGTTTGGTATCGTGGATGGCACAAATGAAAAGATTGGGTCAAATTTGCTAATAAACGAAATGTTTGATTCCTAAGCTGCAATTTTCCCTTAAAATAATTATTTTTTCACAAACTCATTTTCAATCACGTCTTCTCATAATAAAATACTTCACATCTAAACTCAATTTTTTAAAATTTTTTAACCACGTATTCTTTAGGAAATTACTATTTTAGAACTTATTTTACTAAAATAAATAAATAAACTTGTTTTAATGATTATCAAGTAAGGCTCAAATTGTTGTCACGAGGTAATAAGATCGTATGGAGATTGTCCTTCTGGTGGTTCATCAACAAACACATCCTTAAAGTGTACGCTTAACTTAAAAATTGGAGTTATTGATGAATATAAATCCATAATCCCCTATAATGAGGAGAAACTTGAACATCTTTTGAAATGGGCTTATCATGTCAAGAGTTGAAAGAGGCATATTGTTGATCAAATAGGCATCAGTTAGGCATCAACCTAAAATTTTAGTGACGGAAGTTTCAAAGACGTGTTGATGTTTTCTTTCAGCCACTCCATTTTTTAAGAGTTTTAAAGACACGAAATTTTTTTGTGGATGCCACACCATTTTAGAAGTGTTAGAAGTTTGTATTGACAAATTCACCACCGCCATCACATTGGAAAATTTTAATCGTCCTTTTTAAGTGAATTTCTACCTATTTTTGGAACTTCAAAAAACACTTATAAAAAATCATATTTCCTTTTAAGAGGAAATAACCAAGAGAAACGAGTGCAATCATCATCAAAAATGGCATAATACTGAAAATTTTGAGAAGAATTTACAGGAGAAGGCCCCCACAAATCAAAATGAATTTTATTTCCACAAAAAGAAAAAGAAAAGAAAAGAAAAAAGAAAGGGAACAATTTCATTAGATAATCTAAAACTTAGTTTACATCTTTTTCTTTGTTGATAGAAAACACAAATACTAGGTTTCTTAGTCCTATTTGAAATATTGATAGTCTTGCTAGAGTTTAAAATGTATACATTTTTTAGACTTGGATGACCAAGTCTTTGATGCCAACTGTTAGTAGTAGTCGGTGGCAGTCCATGGACAACATTAACAGCTAGTTTGAAATCATCCTCCGAGGCATACAATCCACTTCATTTATTGTCCATTGCCAAAAGCATTTTTTTCCTGATTCTAACAACAAAATTATTATTAGTAAACTAAATAGAAGACTTATTATCTGAAATTAATTGACTAATAGACAAAAGATTTTTTTATTAATTCAGGAACAACAAAGACTTTGTTTAGTTTCAAATGTCCATGTTTAGAGTCTAGAGAGATATTAGTAACAATAGAGATACAGACCTTGACTATTTCCGACAAATACTTTATCTTGGCATTTGCAAGTATAAACTATTGAAATTTTACACCAATTCCCTTTATTTTTATTTACCCGCAGGATCTTTTGTTGTTTAAGAGAATATTGGCAAACAGAAAAAATAAAGAATATAAAGCACAAATTATAGGGAACGTCAAAACTTTTCACCATTTGAAAATTGTTATAACCATATAGAATTTCTCTCACCAATCCAATCTCCAATTATTATAAAGAAAAATGAACTCAACTTTTACCACGGCCATTTTTCTACTCTTTGTATGAAAACTTTTAAAATGCTAGGCACACAATATTTTCTCTTGGATCAACTCTTTGGCCACACCAAAAATAGTGAAATACATCCACCATTTATAGGATCAATAACAAAGTAGAAAAGTTTAATTTCAACTCAAACAAGGACTCTTTCAAGTGTAAGACTCCAAAATCGATCGTAAATTGGAAGCCAAATATTTCAAAGATTATGCTCTCAACTTTAATTAGAAATCTTTCATACAATCATTACCTTTTATTATTTGCAATGGAAGTCTTCCAACTTTTTGACTTTTGAGGCAATTACACAACTAACATGTTCTAATTTACCTGGGTTTTCTGTCCTATGCCAAATAGCTCCGGTATCGGAATAAAAATTTTGTTCATTTGGATCCACAATGTTCATAGAAGCGAGAGCTTGAGTAGCATCAAGCTCTACATAGTCATATCTATCCCAAAAGTCTTTGGCAATGTGGTTTTTCATTACCGCATATTTGGCAAATAACAGGTTGATACTCAGAATTTTACTGAGCAAAATTCTGATAGTGCTGATTAATGTAGAAGTTAAGCTAGTTGTTGGAGTTGATCTATCTTCCTCCATTTTGTTGCTGAAATCTTCTTCTGCAAGATACGAAATGACCTTTGCATTGATTTTGATCTCTTCCTCACCTACCGAAGAAAGCTCAGTGATGATCAATGTTTGATTTTTCATCATCATTTTACAGCAACAATAGTTTGTTCATAACATTATAAGGTAACAATAAATTGGTTGTAGTTTGGTAATGGTGGCTTGGCCAACATCATAGTTTTGAAGTCGATATATTTAGGGCCGAGTGAACGTGCAATTTGAAAAATTTTGTCCTTATCAGAAATTCTTCTTCCAATGGCTGCAAGGCTATCACAAAATGCATTTGAAATGCTTGAGGAGATCTTCTAATAACAAAAACCCCTTCTTTGTTGAGTATGGAAGGTCCCTAAGCCAAGATTCCTTCTCTTTTGTTGCAGGAAGAATATGGCCTTCAACAACTTGACAGACCTGTCAAGAGTTGTTTTCTTCAATTGCCATGCTTACTACAACTTATGTCATCAATCACATTATAAGTGTTATGCCCTAAGTCAAATCAATTTAATTTGTAAACACTTTTTATATGTTTAATGCATTTTATTTATGGCAAAATCTATTATTTTATTGAATTACTATTCTAATAAATTATACAATCTGTATAAGTCCGAGTAACTAATTAATTTCAAGGAGTTGTGATGGTGAGAAAATATTACATTTGATCGAGTCTTAATTTTTTGTAACTCCATGACCTGCATGGTTCGAAAGTCACTAGTTTAACTATACTTTAGCCATAAACTTAATCATTAACTATACTTTTCGCGGAAATCATAAAGATTTAATTTAAGAATATATTTAAGTATTATTTATTTATATTTTTTGTTTTTTTTAACAAAACAATTTAATACTAAATGAAACAATTTCAAAAATGTCTTTAGAATGATTTCCTTGCATATATCTATTGTTGATGTGAACATCAAAGGCAAGAGTATTGCTGTCTTGCTTTATATTTCAAGTGGCAATTGTCAAAATAAATTCGTTTGTATTGCTATCAACTTCGAAACTTCACGAAATTTTAATGTAAAATAGGAAACTCTTTATGATAAGATACATCCAAAAATTGACTTCCATCGACAACATATGTATTATTAAAATATTTTTTAAAACCTCATGAGTCGGCTAGAAGGCAAACCAGTACAGTTTACTTAAAATGACGTATAAAATTCATGCAAACATCGGACAAACATGATTTCAACTTTATTCAGCAGCTAATCCATGAGACTATCAAATCCCATTGGTTTCATCCTAAAATTTCAAGTAACGATTGAGTTATGAACTTTTGAAGTCAATGCAAAAGGTGAAATTTTAAAGAAATAGAAACATTAAGTTGCTAAGAATTTTTTCTTATAAACAGTGTTTCGTAAGTAAATTTCTAGAACACATAACTACTTTTAAACATAACTACTTTCAAACATAACTTATTCATAAAGAAATGTTTGTAGAATAGTTTTACATACGACGTCCATAGAAATTTATTTACAAGAAAACATAAACATTTCAAAATTGAATTAAAGACATTAAATCACCGACTTCTCCATGGCATGTTGCATCTCTATCTACCATCATCCATGCCCTAAGCAAATCAAATCAACCTGTAAAAAGGTAGTCAACCCATGAGTTAGAAACTCAATAGATATTATCGGTGCATTTAGTTATCAAATTATATAATTCGGATTGTAGATGAATTTCTGGCAAAATCTAATTTTTGTAGCATTATCATAACACATAGAGCTTGAAAATGATCATTTAAACTATAGTAGTGCCAAAGCACCATACACGGAGGTACTATTTCGTTCAAACATTTAACGAAATACCATAATTTGAAAATGAAATAATACTTGCACCTCTACGTACCTTCGTTTGAAGCCTTTGAATCTATGAAGTTGGACGTAAGTATTACTTTCCAAATGCAACCATTGATTAAGAAAATCTGCTTGTCTTTTCTTTCACTTACTTTGAAAATTTTTCTTACTCGTTCAAAGTGTATATATTTTCATGTGTGTAAGCTATTGTAGAAAGGGATATGAATTATTTGGGGAAAAGGAAAAGTTAATCCTATGAAATTTCAAGACGAAATCATTGGTAATTATTCACAAATTAGTAGGGATTAAAGGAAGGTTTTTATGATTCATTTAAATGTATTCTATGTTACGATTTAATGCAAAGTTTATTAGCATTTCATAAGTTTTGGCATTTTAAAAGTTTTTTTAGTGTATATATATTGAAATGAAGCATAGGTTCCGTGTGTACTTATGTGTGTATGTATTTCCATGTATAAATTACAAACAAATGTTGAAAGTGTGAAAATTTTGAAACTGGAAGGTAAAAAAAAACGGTGGCAGTCAATACTCCTCAGTTAAAGAGAATTTAAAATGGGTCTGTTTGGTTAATTGTAAGTTTCATTTCATTTTTTTTTTTATAATTTGGTCCTTTTGAAAAATAACGCGTACTGAAACCAAATCTTAGAAATATTTACTATACATAAATTTTCACTGTCGGGTCAATTTTTTTGGGAAAATGTTAAATTCCATCCCACTTCATTTAAAAAAAAAAATTATTTAAGATATATTGAACTAGTATTCGGCTTTTCATTTCTTATGCGGGGCGAGCATAAAGTTCGTCTATGGGATGCGGAATGGGTGGTTCGATAGATTTTATAATATTATTATTAATATTAATAGTTGAAACATTGCCTGGTTGATGGATAAGTTAAACTTTACTTCTGATTGTTGAACTACAATTCTTAATAACCTGCTATAGTGTAATTTATCCCCTTTAATCGTTAAGTTAAGGGAATGGTAAAGCCCACTTAAACTTCTATTGATAAGTTGTTAGGGTTTGAGAAATAAAAACACAATGTATTATCTTGTTAAGACAAGAAAAGAGAAACGATAATTCTTGTTCCCTGTGTGAATTTTCATTGGAGGCTAGATAATTAGATAGCTGTAAATTGTAGATCAGAATTGTTCTTAGCGGAATTAACTTATGGTATCATACCTATCACTGTTTCTTTCTAGATACAAAGCAAATCCTCAGTGGGAATTGAAATATTGTTTAAAATTCGTTGTGCACGTTAAGTAAATTCCCAACACCTATAAGCTAAACCATTAGCAATCAATCATTTTTCATACAAAAAATGAACTCTTGATCGACAACCTCCTTGTCATCTCCTCCTTTTATTAATTTTGATGGAATCACAGCATCTTCAACAATATGATGTTCCTGTCCAAGACTTCATAAGGCGAAGAACCTGAGATACGTGTAACAAATAATTTGAGGTGGTGAGTTTGGTGGAGATTAGGCTAGCACATGGATGGAAGTTTGGAATGGTTTAGGCTGAGATGTTTCTGCCATGATAACAAAAAGAAAGCAGAGAACAGAATGGTATTATTTCCATTTTAGTTGCTTTGACTATGAAACTTAAAGAATCTATAAAAGCAAGGAACTGTTATTTAACATTGAAAAACAGCAAGACAGGCAGGTATATATTGAAGTCTACACTGAAAGTTAATAAGGTGAACAACCAAACTAATCTTCTAACCATTCAGTGTTGGGAAGAATATTGAAACTGATGCAATTGAATAAAGAAGATTAAAGAGGTTAAACTAATTCAGTTGAAATTGGTTTCTGGTCATTATTCTGAATCTCCTATCAATTGCAACGATGTCATTCTTATTGCAATTCCTTCACGGTTCCATTATATTGAGATGTTTCAACTACCTAAAATGTCTATATATTTATGGAATCGCATAAATTACAAAATTACTAGTCAGAACATAGAATTAATAGAAGTGTCTTCACTAGTTTCACTTTATGCGAATGCAAATTTGTGAGCACGCATTCAGGAAGTCAATTAAGACTATTTTTTTTATGAGCTACAATGTGTGCTAATATGAAAACTAAATTAAAACGTCAAAATAAACTTGCAATTGTAACTTACCTTTTCATGTGTTTTACATGCTCAAAGTGCTACTTATATACATTCATCCATTTAAGAACTAAATGCATTGGGAGCATATATAAACCATATATAATCTTAAAATTAAGATAATATTGCTTCTAATGCATTTGGGAAATAAGAATTCGGATAAGAGAAACATGCAAAACATAGAGAAATATTTTGCTTGGGCTAATATTGATGATGGCAATTTGTGTAGATTCGGGTTTTGCCATGTGCGCCAACTGCAGAGTACATGGCATTCTGCAAGAATGAAAACATGGGAGATATGTCTAAATGGGACTATTGCATAAACGAATGTTGATACATCTCATTCATTACAGTCAAAGTAAAAAAATTCTATTGGTCAAAGTCAAAGTCAAATGAGGACTTAAATTAAGTAAAATAATTTCATGGGGCCTAATATATAATTACTCAAAATTAAAGGGTCGGAAATAATTTAAAATAAAAATTTAGTGACTCAATGTTTTAATACTATAATTAAAGGACTAAATGTTACTTTATGTGAAGTTTGGTACTTGACTTGTAATTATACAATATTTTTCCACTTAAAGGATAAGTAATCCATTTTCTCATTTTGGAAAGAACTAGAAGCTGAGAAAAGAAGCAGAAGAGAAGGAAGGATGGAAGAAAAAGAAAATAAAGAAAAGGGGGAAGAAAAAAATAAAAAAATGAGAGAGAGGTTTTTGAAGAAGATGAAATATGGACTCAAGTACAAGGTTCTTCATTTTTTTTCTATTCCATTTCAAGAGGTAAGAAAATTCATTGTTGTTCAATATTGTTAAATTTGGGTTTGTAATTAGAGACTTAACCTAAAATGGAAACAATTTTTTCCACTTAAAGATAAAACAACAATTTTTTCCCTAATTTAGGTCATAAAGCCGACATATGGCTCCAATAGGTAGGACTTGCTAGTAAAGGTAGGCAGTGTGTACCCGGTAAGCTCGATCATAGAAGTATGAGCAGCAGAACAGGGGCAGTGGAAGTTGCTGGTTTAGAGGACAGTGACTAACACCTAACTAAGCATTAGGCAAATATAGATTTTATAAACACAATAAAGAGAAAAAAATTCTAAATTAAATAGCTTCCATTTTGAAATTTATATACCAAATATTGGTGCCAATTAGAAAATTTCTCAGTTCTCTTCATAACAGATATAGACTTCTTAAAATACTTATTATTACGAAGACGTATATGATACTCAATTTAGCTCACGTTTTGATGATCTTTTTCCATTTCTAGCCCAAAAGTTTCTGCAAGTGTAGAGAGAAAGAGCGCGTGCCTTGATGTAGAGAATGAGTGAGGGATTCTGGAATTTTGTCCAATGAAAAATTGTGAAGGAATATAGACAAGTGAGAGGTGTTGACGCAAGAGCATATAATTTGTTAAAGAACAACCGAAAATTAAGAAAAGAAAGATATGCAAAGAGACGTAAAGAGAAACCACACTTCACCAAAAAATGGCTATTGCAGAGGCCAAAAAAAGCTGCAAAAAGTTATTTGCAGTGTTTTAGCGTATGTTGCGGAGGTTGATATTACTGTTGAGGGAAGAGCTTTCGCATCGTTTGGCAAACGTTGCAAAAGTCTGTCTATTGCAACGTTTGCCAAATGTTGCAAAAGCCTGTCTATTGCAACGTTTTCCAAATGCTGTAATAGATAATTCACATTTTTTTTTTTATATATGTTTCACACACTACTAAAAATCATGTTCTTTGATCCAACAAGTCAAATATATAACTAACAAACATGTACCACCAAAATAATAAACTAACAAACATGTACTCATTAAATTTGTAAAATATTCAACACATTATCTTCTCCAAAATAAAATTAAGAGTCTCCAATCATGTACCACCAAAATGTAATTGGAAAACTACAAAAATCGAAACTTAAACTTGAAAACATCGAATGTTCCTAGATCAATACCATTGCCACTAAAACAATTTTTGTCCAACGAGCCTTGTATCAATTGAGACTTGAAAAAGAAACTTTTTTTGTTGGAGAAAAGTCAGCCTATGAAATCAACGAGTCCTGTAGGGGTTTTTTAGCCAACAACCACTGAATAACAAATAAACATTCAACTAGCAAAACGACAATCACAAAGGCATTCCAGAATTGGCACAAAATCATGTTGCCCACACATTAACAAATTGCCCGCTACAAGAATTATAACCTGAGCATGAAATCATGTTTAGACCATTCAATAACAAAAAACTTACTGAACGAAACCTAAGAATTAAGCGAGTAACCTATTAATCCCCACTGCCAAAATCTTATTAACTAACCAACCAGTTACATGAAACCACTTCGTACGTGCCAACCAACACTGAGGACTATTTAAGATGGAAAGAAAGGGAAATAGATTCACTCGTATATGTTATAAATCCAGAAAATATACCTTAATCAAATAAGTGTAATAGTACTCTTTAGCCAAGCAATAGTACTTCCCATGGCTTCACTAAGAGTGCGGAATTCATCTATGGGTCTGTATAGAGTCAAATTACCCATAGAGAATTCCTCAACCCAAACCTTCCAACAGTCTCGTCCGAGTGGCAAGTGATGCACCTTTGCACTCAGGTGTGTTGTGGCAATCTTCCCTTCTGCTACGACTTCTTCCTCCTCAAATGTGTACCAATGCAACAGTTAACATCTTGCATTTGACATGGGAGTAGTACTTCGTTGGACACCACTTCCTTGGTATGATTACAAATTCATAATAAACAAAAAGTATTCTTTTTAAAATTAGAATGCTACAAACTGAATATTTATTGAATAAATATTTTCCATGTCCCATGTAAGCAAACTTCCTACCATGCTTCAATCATAGTGAACATATATTCTCACGACAAATAGGGCATGTAATTTTTCCTTCGATGGGCCATCCAGATATATTTCCAAATGCAGAGAAATCATGTATTGTCCACATCAAAAGAGTTTTTAAGTTGAATGTAGACTTTGTAACAGCATCATACATACCAACCCCATCATTCCATAACAACATTAAGTTGTCTACAAGTGGTGCCAAATAAACATCTATGTCATTACTCGGCTGTTTTTGTCCCAGGATCAATAAACTCAACATCAAACTTTTCTTTGACATGCAAATTAAGGGAGGCAAGTTAGAGCTAAGATCTTTGAAAGGATTGAATCCATCAAGACCTAATCTAATATTTCGAGGATCGAATGCAAATTTTGGCCACCTTCGATTAATCATTTCCCAACTCAATGAATCAACTGGATGCCTAATCTTGCCGTTAGAACTTTTATTATTTGAGAGCCTTCTAAGTTGTGTTGACATCTCATATATTCCAAACATCTTCTCAAGTCTTTGTATTATAGGAAAATAATGCAAGACTTTTGCTGGGATATTTTTCTAAATTTTTTTTGTCCATAGGTTAATTTTTCATCTCGAGCAACCACATTTTGAACATAATTTAGTATGCTCATACTCCTTTCTATATAGACAACGATCATTTAGGCAAGCATGTATTTTTTTATAGCCAAGATCAAATGTATTGACAAGTTTTTTCATCTCGTAAAATGATCTTGAAAGTGTATTATTCTCTGGCAACATGTCTCGAACAAGATTTATAAGTTCATTAAAACAATTATCTAATAAACCATGTGAAGCTTTATGCTTAAACATTGCAACCGAAGCTGACATCTTTGCAAATGCCTTGCAACCAGGATATAAAGGAATTTTAGCATCATGAACTAAACTTTCAATCTCTTCGTCTCTTCCATCAAGATGATTTTCAAAATCTACATCATGTTATGCATAGAAATCCTTAAACATCCTATTCGCCTCAGACATTTTTACAACATTCTGATTTGATGCACATGGTTGCTCTCCATGAAATACCCAAGTAGTATATTTAGGATCCATACCTCTAGTAACCAAATGTTCATAGACTGTATCATAATGATGATGCATTAGTTTCCTACACTTAATACAAGGACATACTATCATTTTTGAATTGCAATTTTCGCGAGCTCATTCAACAAAATTCTGTGCTTCATCGCTATATTATCTTGAAAATCTACGAGTACATCTTTATGATAATTATACATTGAAATTATTTTCATTTGGTAACTAGGTTCATAAGATGTAATTTCAGATGATAACCTTGATAAGTGAAGCCACTCTTTGTCCATTATAGGCAAAGCTACTATCGAACACTAAACATTGCAATATTCAAAATTTTTTAGTGGTTGGAAATCTACAATACCATGTAATAAAATAGTCTTACAATAAGAATCCCTCCGATGCTTTTTCCTCGAAAGTTGATTTAAGAGCAAAATCTTTGAAGTTGAAAAAAAAAATGAAAAAACCACTTACTAAGTTAAGGCTTAACTAAAGACTTACAACCACTTAAAGAAATTGATAACGAAACTAAAAGAGGTGAAAGTACATAGATCTAGTATACAATAACAGAAATCGATAAAGAAACTAAAAGAGGTGAAAATACATAGATCCAGTTTCAATAACAGAAAGAAGGACGAAAAGGCAAGAAAGTTGTAAATTTACTGAAATGGATACTGCATCTTAAATCATATTCAAGCATTAACACAAATACATTGTACCATAATACAAATAAATGAATAACAACAAAGTGATATTGAGAAGAGAAGAGATATCAAGCTGAGTACCTAATATCGAGAAGAAATTTGTTGTTAGGATGAACGAAGTAATTTAGGTTTAATGTTTATTGAATTCAAAAGATTTCAAGTAACTTAGATTATATGTTAATTACTTATTGTGAATTTGATGATATTCGATTGGTTGATCAGAAATTGCTTGGTTTAGGGACAATATTGAGATAAAAAATAGACATAATTGTCTAGCTCGTGCAATAAGAAACATAGGCCTTGATATAAGGTCGAGAGATACTTGTATAGTTTATGCAATTTTGATTGAATTCATTCAAATTAATGGATTTATTTGTTTATGAATTTACAAGACACATTGTAAATTCAGGCACTTGAATATGAGTGATTTGATCGGGAGATCATTAGCTAAAAATGATTAATTCAATTGTTAACAAATATGAAAGGGGGATGAAATATTTGATTGAATTATGAATGTTAATTAACCGAAGTGAAATTGAAATTCTTAATTACTTAATCCCAAAAAGTCTCCAAGCATTTTAATTTAGTTCAACTTCAGTTAAAATCCAAATTCTTGATTTTCAAATTAAACACCACATTAGTTTAGATTGAAGCAAGATTTAGGATAAAGATTGTAAATAATTAGTATCAATAGATACGATATTTGGACTATAATCCATTTTATTACTTATTATGATCCATGCACTTGCAACTTAAATGAACAATACACACTTATATTCAATATACTCAAAGCATTTTAAATTGGCTCTCATTGAACAACCTTGCAGAAAAATATTCTGTCCCAAGTACGTCCACCACTTTTTCTCATAATTAGCAAGGAAAAACTAATATCGAGAAGAGGTATCAAACTGAGTACCAAATAAAAGTAGTATTCAACTAAATAAAGGAGAATGCTAGTAACAGATTCACATCCTCATTATTCTAAGGCAAAAAAATGTCATTTTCTAAGGCAAAACACTTAAGTGATAAAGAAAACCAACACTAAATTGTTACCTGTCAGTCCACTTGGCTTTATCAGATTCAACTAAAATATGAGCAGCATTTTTTTCCTCAATTTCCTTTAGTGATTCTTCTTGAGTCCTCTGGGGTGCTTGCAAAATGGAAAAAAAAAACTTCCATATCAAATAACTACACGATAAAAGAGAGAAACATTCATATCTTTCAGATAGAAAATGAGCACATAACTGCAGCAACCTTGTGAAATGCATAATGAAAACATTCTGGAGCAATTAGTATGAGAAGTATGATAACACAATACAGCCAAACTATTTTTTTCAAATGGTAGTTTGGTAACCCCCAAATTATATTAGAAACAAACAGAAGCAAAAATATCTACTTCTAGATTCAGAGAATCTAAGAATAATGGAATGCTAAGACCACCAAAAAGAGGACTATTTTTTTTGTTATATAAAAAAAATAAAAAATGAAAGACATCTAAGGCATCAGAAAAAGGCATGCTTCCTCAATATTAGGACAAGTATAATATGGTAAAATCAACCCTAAATTGATGGCAAGTTGACTAGCACTCCAATAGTGCCTTGTACCACACCTTTTTGCAATTAATTTCAATATCTCATCAAGAAAAAAGAGTAACACCTACATACCTTAGCTATCTCTGAAAATACTATTTGGACTGAAAATACTATTTAAGGAAAATGGCAACCGACATGAGCTGCTGGAAAATGGCGACTGACATGAGCGATTTGATCGAAAATAGACTCGACGACGGGATTAGGGCTTCAACATTTGGCGTTTGGCAAGAGAGAATGAGAGAGGTAGAAAGATTCGGGCTTCACTGCTTTAATTGGGTGGATAGAGTTTGAGAGAATTATGAGGTTTTTTCTTTTTCATGTTTTTTTTATTTTTTCATTTTTTTTAATTAGGGCGGGTCAGGTTGGGCCAGTTTTTATTGGTCAATCCACAACCTGACCCAACCCAACCCATAGAAGTAGAAAAACTGAACCCACTTAAAAAATAAGCAAAAATCGACCCAAACATTGGGTTAATTCGGTTCAATCGGTTTTGGCGAGTTGGTGATGATGTTCGTGTGGAGGAACAAACACTTGCGTATATGAAAAGTTTGGATGGTTGGTGATGAGTTTGTTTCGCACATGAATTTTGCACAATTTTAGTTTGATTATTTGCTCGATCTTGCGAGCATAGAACGTTTTTTTATGTATTTGTTAGTGTTGTTTTGAAGATTAGGAAAGACAATGCAAAAAGAGGAACTAAAATGGACGAAGAGATCAAAAATAAAGAAATTAAAGCAGAAAGACAGCGCCTAGGTGCTACAAAACTAAAGAAAAACTGAAATTCGAATCTGAGAGGCAGCGCCCGAGCACTGCAATCATAGCGCCCAGACGCTACCATCAGTGCCTAGGCATTGTAGACGTAGGCGTTGCGTCTAGGACATCTAGGGCGCATTTTTGGGGCGTTTTAAAGTCCATAAAATCCTATTTTCTACACAAAACGGAGGGGCACCTATAAATACATCTTTCTTATACTTTTGAGGGGTTCTAAACACATTGGGAGGCAAGACAACAAAAAAGAGATTCAAAAGAGAAATTCACGCAAAATAGCACCAAGCAATTGAAGATTTGAAGTATTGATTGGAAGATGAAGAAGATCTTGGTGCATAAATTCTACTTTTTCTTCTACATCTTCATTACAAATACAGTGATGTATTCTAAGACAATTGATTGTTTTTCTTCTTGAATTATGAATAGTTAAATTTATTGTTAGGGCGAATAATGTAATCAATTGTGATCATTTACATTCTCTTACTAAGATTCTTAGTTTTTAATTTTTCTATGTGTTTATTTTGCTTGATTTGAATGCATTAAATTATCTGATTAATAATTTGATGATTTTTGTGAATTCTTTATAAATAGAGATATGAATTTAGGATTTAGACCATGTTGTAGAATCTAGTACATTGGTATAACGAGTAGAGATGCCTTTACCTTTTATTGTGGTCATAATTGAATTCCTAGGACAAAGAACTCGTTTAACTAAGTTGAATTTGGATAGAGATATGGAATTTAATTAGTTGAATAGGCTTAATGAGAACTCGAGAGGGGCAAATTGAATACAATAGGAGAATTCGACCGTTTACTACATTAGAATTGAGTTTTAATTTGAGATGTAAAGGTGATCAATATGTAAAGTTATTCTGCCCTAACATCCATTTATTATTTGATTTTCCAACCAATCGTGTCAGCATCCATTTAGTTTCTAGATTTTAGATTAAAACTCAAATCATACAACTTTTAATTTGTTTCCATCAAATAGTAGTTAAAGAAAAAATTGAATTTAGTGCTAGAAAATAGTCCTTGTGGGATCGACACTCCGGACTCTTAGGTCCACTATTACTTGTTACAGTTCGTACACTTGCGAAACTAAAATTAACAACCAGTTTTTGGCGCCGTTGTCGAGAACTATTTCTTTTACTCTTAATTTTTTTTATTTTAACTGTTATTTGATTTGTTTATTTTTCTTTAATTGACAGAAAATTGTGTTCGTTGTATGCTCCATGCCAAAGGTGACAATCTTAAACCATTTGATTCGGAGATAGAACGTACCTTTAGACGAAGACACAAGGAACACAAACAAAAACAGTAATATCAAATGGCTGACAATCAGCAAATCCCTATACCTATCCAGCCGATTGGACAAATGGCTGCAAGAGTGGTGGCACCATCGGAATAGCCGTATTAGAGTGGGGAAATAAATGAAGGAAATTTGTCAGTATCACTGTTCCTGACACCTATAGCAACACCCATGCATTCCAATATTGTGTATTCATATTTTGTGGTGAATAATTTTCAGATCAGGCTAGATTGGATCAACTTGATAAACAACACTCTACAATTCTATGGGCTATCTCATGAGAATCCAAATATGCATATTTCCAGATTTCTCAGAAACTGTCAGAACTTACATGCTTCTGGGGTCAATGAAGATGCTATTAAACTACGACTATTCCCATTTACATTGAGAGATGCTACATTGGAGTGGTTAGATGCAGAGCCTCACGCTAGCATTACTAAATGGGAAGAACTAACCAGGAAATTTTGCAATAAATTTTTCCCACCGGTGAGAGTAGCTAAAATCAGATTGGAGATTCAAACTTTTCAATGGAAAAAGGGAGAAAGCTACCATGAGGCATGGAATAGGTTTAATGAGATGATGAGAAAATGCCCAAATCACAGAATTACTATAGATAATCAAGTGCAATACTTTTATACTGGATTATACCACTGTCAAAATCTTAAGTTGATGCCTCTACTAGTGGATCAATCATAGGAAAATAAGTGCAACAAACCAAGGACCTATTTGAGTTAATTGCCACCACACATTCAATGTTCTCATCAGAAAGAGTGGTACCACCAAAGGCAGCGGGAATGTATGAATTAGACGGTACAACATCTACCAATGCACAGATAGCAGCTTTAACAAAACAAAATAGGTAGAGTTACTTTTAAAATTGTAAACACGTGGAACAAATGCACTAATGGCCAGTTCAGCATGTGAGAATTGTGGGAGAAGTAACGCTACAGAGAGCTGCATGACGCTCACTTCTTCAGAGGAACAAGTAAACTTTATTCAAAAATAGCTCCCGTAATTTCAACTTATATGGGACCAATTTCCAGCAAGAAAAAAGACCAAGTTTGGGGAAGATGTTTCAAAAATATGTGCAGAAGACGGACAAGGTGTTCCAGCAAATTGACATGAACTTTCAAAACCAGCAGGAATCCATCCAGAAACTAGAGACACAAATTGGTCAGATAGCATAACACCTTACAGAACGTCCACAAGGGATATTGCTAGGCAATACAATGATAAATCCTAAGGACTAGGTAATGGCAATTAAAGTAGTGGAGAATGATCCAGCCAAGGCCCCCATGAAAGTTAAAGCATATGTACCTTCACTTCCGTTTCCCCAAAGACTTCGAAAGAAGGCAATGGAGCAAAATAGTCATGTCATAAATACAAAGAATGAGGTACAATCGCCAGAGATCACTACGGAGAGACCCAAAAGAAAAGATGACCAGGGAGTGATTGATGAAGCTACAAAGGTAGAAAAATCTGTACCAAACGCAACTGAAAATGGAGAAAGTACAGAAACATTAGCTGTCAAAGCACCAAGTCTAGACAAAGCTTACATGCCTCCCATTCCCTCTCCTCAAAAGCTCAAGAAGAACAAACAAGACACAAATTATGAAAAATTCCTCGATGTTCTCAAGAAGCTCTAGATCAATATTCCATTTATTGATGCGATACTACAAATTCCAAGCTACGCGAAATTTTTGAAAGAGATGTTGACAAAGAAAATAAAGCTTCCGAAGTTTGAAACTGTGGCATTAGTTGAGGAAAGTAATGCAAGAGTCCAGAGCAAATTGCCTCCTCAATTGAAGGATCTAGTGAGTTTTACTTTACCAATTTCAATTGGGAATTCCTGTTCAATTAACGCATTATGTGACACTGGTACTAGTATTAATCTAATGTCGTATTCTAATTACAGGGAATTAGGACTATGTAAAGTCAACTCAGCATCAATAACGCTACAACTAGATGATAGAACAATCGCAAGGCCATGTGACAAAGTTGAGGATGTACTCGTAAAGGTAGGAAATTTCATATTTCCTATGGATTTCATTATATTGGACATACCAGAAGATCTAGACATTCCAGTTATATTTGGTCGACCATTCTTAGCAACGGGACAAACCCTTATTGATATGGAGAAGGAGAACTAATCTTGAGGGTGGAGGACAAGTAGAAGATATTCAATATTTACACCAAATATGAGAAACCTCCCATTAAAAATGATTGCTATAGAATTGATGAAGAAGAGCCACCTGATCAAAGAAGCTGTCAGAACAAAAAACTTAATTTTCGAGAACTTCTTGGTAGAGACAAGAATGGACAAATCAAAATATGGAGAGCAAAAAATGACTGCATCAATGAAAATTGCACAAATTACAATGATAGAATAACTTGGTTTGAGCCACCATGATAAATCAGCGGCACAAGTCAAGCTAATGACCTAAAAGAAGCACTTCTTGGAAGGCAACCCAAGCTATCTTTCATTTATTTATTTTGTTTTCAAAGTTCTAGGATAGTTTAATTTTTAGCATATTCAGGAATCATCACCCATACACCTTCTACGTACAGGTCTTTGAGTAATTAAGTTGGTTATTAGAAGTTTGAGTTAAGTAACCCTTGGTCCATGAGTTTAATTTTTCAAATTTAATTTTTCAGGAAAATGATATCGTGGAACTCTCAAACCAACATGGACATGGAGAAAATGGGCAAATCTCAAGTTTGGGGATGAATGTGGAAGAAGAGCCGATCAAATGCAACACTAAGACACCACAACATCATATGCAATACTGATATTTCAGGGAAGTCCTCCTTTTCCTTTAGATTTAATATTGAGAACAATGTTTAGTTTAAGTTTGGGAGAGTGTATTATTATTGATTGCCTACATGAAATTTTTTTGAGTTGGACATTTTGTCTTACAATTACGTTTTACTTTGAGATTTGGTGTTGCTTTATGAACTGTGGATATGATGCATGCTAGATTGATTAAAGCTTATCCTTGTAAAACCCAATATCATATGTGCACTAGAATTGAGTCTGACACTGTGATTAAATGAATTGATTCATTTGTTAGATAGGTTGATTTAATTGGACATAGATGCTTTACCTAAACCATGGTAAGTTATTTATCCTTGGACCAAAGTTAGCATAGTTTGGGGGTGACTTTACAATTGTAGGAAGATGTGGATGTGAATTTGGATTCCATGTGTAAAAACTTATGTATGGATTGTCTTAGACTAACATGATAAAACTAGGTGAGAGTCTTAAGTTGGAGGTCGATTTATTTGAATAAGTGTGTGATAAGAGGCATTGCACTAATCAAGGCATATACATTTGAAAATTTTAATCTTTCCTCTGAAACCTTTATGACTCGAGTGATTTAGTTTGCAAGGGTATCTTAAGACCTGGTACCCTGAAAGTCGTCTAACTTGGGAGTCATCGACCTAAAGCTCGCTACAGGAGTCATTTAAAAAGCAATCAGAGATGAAGTTGCACTTGAAAAAATTGTTCTCTTCAAAGCCTTTTTTACTCGGGTTAATAAACCTGTAAGGATATTTAAAACCTGGTACCCTAAAATCTTCTAATTTGAGAGCCATCGACCTAAAGTCTACTACAATGATCATCTAGAAAATTTAATGGAGAGAATTTAAAATAATAATAATAATAAATAAATAAAATAACTTGTCAAAAAAAAAAAAAAAAAAACAAGTGCGTGAAAACAAAAGCACTAAATACCTTGGTTAGACCCTAACACTTATTTGAGGAAATTTGATTGTGATGCAAGATAATTAGCTAGTTGAGTCATGGCGGTCAAAGCAACCAAATAATTGGAAAATCCCTGTTCACTGAAGTGTTGAGTTGTAAATAGTAATGTCCACCTAAACTCGAGAGGGTGAGGTAGTAGTGAAAAAGTGTAAGTTTGGGGGGTGTGTGAATCTTACGAGAAATTTAAGGTATATTTGACCACAGAGGGTTGGAAATTGAAACAACTTGTGCAGTCATGGTTGATTTCTTAATTCTTCACACACACACACATGTCAGTTTTGCACTGGAAGAGTATATATTGATTTGGTATCGTGACTTGAAGCATGTTTATGGAATAAACTTCAAAATCTCAAATCCTGAAGTAAAAAGTTTGATTGTCCAATCAATTATCTTTTGCATGCTTGTGTGCATCGTCCTTGGATGATTTTATTATTTGGTGTGTTTGTTTACTCGAGGACTAGGAAACTGTTGTGTTTTGGGGTATTTGATGAGTTTGTGTCACTCTTGAATTTTGCACAATGAGTACAGAACATTTTTGATATGTTTGTTAGTGTTGTTTTGAAGATTAGGATAGGCGATGCAAAAAGAGGAACTAAAGTGAACGAAGAGATAAAAAAAATAAGGAAATTAGAGAAGAAAAGCATTCGTAGCCCCTTGGCCACAAAACTGAAGAAAAACTATTATTTGAACCCGAGAGGCAGCGCCTAGGCGCTGCGTTTAAATTGACGTGATGCTTAGGCGTAGCATCTAGGTCGTCTAGGGCATATTTTTGGGCCATTTTAAAATCCATAAAAACCCTACTTTCTACACAAAACAGAGGGACAGCTATAAATACATCTTTCTCATACTTTTGAGGGGTTCTTAACACATTGGGAGGCAAGATAACAAAAAAGGATATTCAAAAGAGAAATTCAAGGAGAATAAGATCAAGCAATTGAATATTTGAAGCATTGATTGGAAGGGGAATGAGATCTTGGTATAAGAATTCTACTTTTTCTTCTACATCTTTATTACAAATCTGGTGATGTATTCTAAGACAATTGATTGTTTTTCTTCTTGCATTATGAATAACTAAATTTATTGTTAGGGTGAATAATGTAATTAATTGGGATTCTTTACATTCTATTATTAAGATTCTTAGTTTTTAATTTTTAAATGTGTTTATTTTGCTTGATTTGAATGCATTAAATTATCTAATTAATAATTTGATGATTTTTGTGAATTCTTTACAAATAGAGATATGAATTTAGGATTTAGACCATGTTGTAGAATCTAGTACATTGGTATAACGAGTAGAGATGCCTTTACCTTTTATTGCGGTCATAATTGAATTCCTAGGACAAAGAGCTCGTTTAACTAAGTTGAATTTGGATAGAGATATGGAATTTAATTAGTTGAATAGGATTAATGAGAACTCGAGAGGGGCAAATTGAATATAATAGGAGAATTCGACCGTTTACTACATTAGAATTGAGTTTTAATTTGAGATGTAAAGGCGATCAATATGTGAAGTTATTCTGCCCTAACATCCATTTATTATTTGATTTTCCAACCAATCGTGTCAGCAACCATTTAGTTTCTAGATTTTATATTAAAACTCAAATCATTCAACTTTTAATTTGTTTCCATCAAATAGTAGTTAAAGAAAAAATTGAATTTAGTGCTAGAAAATAGTCCTTGTGGGATCGACAATCCGGACTCTTAGGTCCACTATTACTTGTTACAGCTCATACACTTGCGAAACTAAAATTAACAACAGTCGACGTTCGAAGAAATTGGCGTAACTTTTGCATACGATGTCTGTTTTGGGCTTATAACCCCATTTCGGAAAGCTCACGACGATTCTTGAATTCGTTTATTTGGTCAAACGACATTTAAAGTTTCGTAGTTTATTATTTTCCGTATTTGTTATTCTCGCTTTGTAGCTCAGCCCATTAAGGGACTGTTGGCCATAGGCTATCTATTCTTTTCATATTTAAGACTCTAAAAATGTCTCCTAGGATTTTTGGTTTTTCATGAAATAAGAAAAACATTTGTTTTTTGCATTCAATCGGCTTGAGTTATTAGTATCATGTGTTTGTAGATTCGATCTATATCAATTGGGTTGGGTTTTTGCCCACCTCTAGTTGTGGTGCTTGAAGTTGGTGAGAGGCAGTAGTGCGAGATTGATGCATGGAGAATGGAGAGGTAAATTTGAGCTGGGAGTTAAGGCCTGCAACGTTTTTCTCTTGGGCTTCTAAATTGAAAGGCCCAACATTCCATAAAAAAAGGTCTAATTTTTGGCAACGTTTAGAAAACGTTTCAAAAAGTATACCTGTTGCAATGTTTAAAAAATGCGAAAGGTATCTTTTGCAACGTTTAAAAAATGTTGCAAAAAGTCTATCTTTTGCAACGTTTAAAAAACGTTGCGAAACGTCTACCTTTTGCAATGTTTATAAAATGTTGCAAAAGATACCTTTCGCAAGCAAAAAATTAAACTTTTCGTAACTTTTCAAAGACGTTACGAAAAACATTTATTTTAAAAATGTTGCCAAAACTCAATTACATTGACTAATTGCAACATTCACTTTTTCAAATGTTGCGATAGACCCCTTTAGCAAAACTTAACTATCGAATGTTGCCTTTTATGTGTTGTAAATGACCATTTTTGGTATAGTGCCAGTTTAATTAATATAATCTAATGTTAACTATTATATTGAATAAGCCTTTCTATTTATAGAGTAGATAAACTAAAAAGAAGTCAAAAGGAAACAAACTCATAATAAACTATAATTTGATCAAAATATAAAAAATAATATTTCCTAATCTAATTTAAATTAAACTCTATTCATAAACTATATTATAATTCTAACTCTATCTTTATCTTCATCTTGATCTTCAACATTTCTCCCTGATTGAAAGAATTCGATTTCAACGAGGTAGACAAGAACATCATACTTCAACGAGGTTGATCTTTTTATTTTAACAAAATATCTATATTGAACCAATGATAACATGTATCTGAACTTTTCCCCGAGGGTGATCTACCAAAAATAAAAATTGAGAACATGACATCAACTGTATCTACAAACCATTCCCAATAATATGAGTTGATCGAGGGGAATGATCTCTCCTTCGAACCAAGTAATAATATGGAAGTCCGAAAAGTAAAAACGTTTGCTACTTATCTTCAAATCTTCAATTGCTTGTGCATAATGAAAAGCACGAGGAACCAACATTATAGATTTACTTATAGAATAAAATGATTGCAACATCAAAGGGTTGAATGGGCCTCGATAAGGAATAATTGTCATTAGAATACCCTAGGTTATATTATACATCAAAAGTAAATTAAAAATTTCATGATAAAAAAGAATTTGTCGTTTATCTTGGCATGAAATTTAGGAATATTGACAACAAAAGGATGAGTTAACACCATATATTTGTATACAACAACCTTAATGTCGATAGGAAAAGTGTGCAATTGAGCAATGGCCTTGGAGCACAATGTGGTACACTATGAAGTAACACAAAGTTGAGTTAACATCTAAACAAAGTTAAAATGGAAATTCATGCAAAAGAGTAGGTGATATCAATATTGGTATGAGATCGACGACTTATAGAATGTTTGACTTTGATGGCGATGTTATAGATAAATCCTAAACTATGTTAATGTCAAGTACATCGACGGTAGTTCTGATCACAATAAGTGACACAATACATTGTTCAGAACTCTGATCGTCTATGAAAAGGAAAAAAAAATCACTATACTATAATTATTTAAAGAAATCCCTAAAGAATTTATAGATTATGAAAGACAAGATTTAATCGTATCGGCACAATTCTCAAAAGTCTTTCCACCACATTAAATACAATAGGAAAACCCTCATTGCTTTCCTTTGTACAATATCCAAAAGAAGGATAATCAAATCTAGAGAAATATTGTTACTTTCTTCCAATTTAAGGGTCATAATAGTCTCTATAATTATGAAGATATTTTCTAGATGAGTTTTCCTCAGGACTATAAGAAAATATTGCAACATATCAATTATCATATGCTCACAGTAAAAATCCAACATGATGATGCAGTATCTTATATTGTCCACAGTCTCAATTATCCTAGCTTGTTTAGCATATAAGTTGGTGGATGTGTCAATGATAGATGCAGATGATTAAATAATTTATGAAAAGATATGATGCATTGTCTCATAACTATAAGGGATATTGGTTGTCGTAATATGAAATTTTTCACCAAGACAAGGAACAACTATTACTTTTATAGAAAACTCTGGATGTTATAATAACTCATTGGAGATCAATGCTTTGATAAGTTTAGGAAGAGATATGAGTAAACTTGTCAGAGTAAATCCATAGATTATTTGACTAAAGATAGGAGCTCATTACAAAACAACAAAGATCGAAGAAGGTTTTTTGCCCTCATTTTTCAATAATTAGACTCCTAACTTTTGACATTCACGTCATAACATTTTTTTATATTATTTAAAGGAAAACAAATCAACTAGGATTAAAAGTCTGTATTCTATTTCTATAAAAACTACTAGGAATTTTTTATTTTTTCATTTTTAAATTAACAAGACAAAACACTTAAGTAAAGGCAAAAAATTTCAACATAGAAAAAATTGGTACTCAAAAGTGCCTAATATTGTCCCAATCAACAGTTTCAAGTTGGCACTACTACGATGAAAAAACATATAGGAGAATGTGAGTTCTATGGGAACCGTTGGTGTAATCAATGGGAACTGATCACAATTCCATCAAATGGTGTCAAAAAATTCTTTTTTTCCTCCTTTTTTCACTTTTCTTTTCTTCTATTCTCTTCTGTATGTGTATATTTTTTTGACTTTTTTGTAAAATAAATCAATTAATCTAATAAACCCCGTTACTGAACACAAACAAAGGTAGAGAAATAAAACAATTGGTAAAACATAGAAATTGAAGATGGCGGTGTGCTAGGTATTGTTGGAAAAAACTGGTGATAGAAGAGAATGGAGATGGAAACATAAAATAGAAATATGAATGAAGACTTGAATACATTTAAGAATATAATCCTCAAACGATATTTGCCTCGTCACATGTGTTTTTAAGGATTTTCAGCAATTAGTTCGAAGGATTAATCAAGCCTATAATGAAAGAAGTCCAAAGTAGAAGTGTTTCTTCAAATGAACATGACAAAAACTAAAGAAAGCTAGAATATGTACATAAAGTTGAAAATAATTCTCTCAAGTATGGAATAAATGATGATTTACTTTTTGTTGTCTACGTTGAAATGGAAATAAAATATCCTATTTATAGATTTCCATCAATGTGTAACGAAGAGGCCCCAAAAATTCATGAAAGATTAGAAGCTTTTCATTGAAAGGCACAAGAAACACACCTGCAAAGACCAGCCTAATGGCTAGTTTGTATGCCTATGCGTACGCATGGCTTAGGCTTTTAGCCTCAGTTTCTGCAGACATGGACTTTGGGTACGCAAGGGCAAAATTAATTGCCTCTCCATCAATTCATCGAGTAGGCTTTTAGCCTCAGTTTCTCCATCCTAATTTTTCCCAATTAATATTGAACAAATACAATAGGCATTTGAGTAGTAAATGATGATGTGGCATTTTTAGGTCCAAATTTCCCAACAAAACAGACAACAGATGCTGAAATATAGAGATCTGCCAAAGTAATTCAATTTTTGATTGGCTGTGAGTTGGATTTGTGGTTGGTAAGGGCAGAATTGGGAGGCGAAGACACAGCCAGCTAGAGGCAGCAGCTCATCTTGTTTGGGTATGGCATTTGAATAGAGATGGCAAAATAACTCGTCCCCGACCCGAATGGGGCCAAAAAAACTCACCCACCCTGTAAAGAAAAAAAATTCTAGTTGAAATCATGAGAAACAACAAGAGCAATATCAAAGTCTACAGGTGCACCCACACTCATCTGATAGCCCCACACTAGGATATTGAAGTAAACTTTTTGAATGTCTTCCTCATCTAAGACACTAGTTACATCTCAGCCATAGTCAGATTTCTACAAATGACACCCATTTGAACTCAAATCCAAGAATGTCAAATTTCTACAAATGATGCCCAAACTCTCTGCCTGGCGATATCACCAATTGTGGGCCATTGTCCTCAGTACCCAAAAAAAAAAAGAAAAAAAAAGGAGGCAACAAACGGGGCAAGCCACCACCCTGCCCCGCGCCTCAGCCCGAACTTGCCCCACTGCCATATCTACTTTTGAAAGAGGTGATTTTGGGTAGGCAATAGCATGTTGGGTTTGAAGTAATGGCTGGCAGAATTATTATATTACTTTGGGATTTAGGGAAGTTGTGGGGACAAATGCTAATGTTGTGGTCGAATGGTGTAGGGTTATGGTGGATTGGTATCATAGATGTTGGATAATTTATTGCTTTAAATCGCCGGATCTTTTCATGTTGAGTCATTGAAAATCGAATAATTTATTTGGTTCTTGCAGTAATCTCCCACTTAGGCTATATTTGTCACTTTATAATTATGCATTAAACATAACCTTTTGAGTACTCAGAATTTTGCTATCATTATTGAATGCATCCCCAAACAATCCCGTCCATCAATAATATCACCATAGGATCAAAGCGGCTTTCACTACTTTCATGTAGCTAGACCTATCAATGGTCACGTATATCGATATAATTGAATGACATGGATCAAGCATGGATGTATAGTATGGAAACTACATGTGATGTGATCTGTAACATGACTATTTCCAACTGGTCCACCTTAATACTTGAGTGAGATCATTTTAAACAAGTTCAGAGATAATAATCCAAATAAATTTATAGTTGAAAATAACTTTAACCTTAATCTGTATCCAAAATAACAGTACATGTGTCCAATATGAAAAGCAAAAATACAAACTCCCATTGAAACTAAATATCCTCAAGAGACATTACACTCATATGAGCAGTGTGCTCATGAAAAACCTTGGGTATCAATCCCTTAGTAAGCAGATCCGTAACCATGGCGTTTGTCCCGATATGCTCTATTGATACCTGTCTACTCTAAACTCTTTCTTTAACAGCCAGGAACTTGATCTCTATATGTTTTGAGTTTATTGAGCTCCTGTTGTTATTAGAATGCAGGACTACTAATTTATTGTCACAAAATATCTTGAGCGGTCTTTCTATATTGTCCATAATGCACAGTCCAGTGACAAAATTACCTAGTCATATTCCATGATTTGATGCCTCATAACATGCTATAAACTCCACTGCCATGGTGGAAGTAACCGTGAGTGTCTGCTTAGCACTCTTTCAGGAACTAGCACCTTTAGCAAGCAGGTAAATATAGCCTGAAGAGGATCTCCTACTATCTTGCCATCCTGCGAAATCACAATCAGAATAACCGATAACCTCCAACTGATCTGATCTCTTGTATGTGAGCATGTAGTCTTTTGTTCTCTATAAATACTGCATGACCTATTTGGCTGCTTTCCAATTATCCATTCCCAAGTTACTTAAATATTTCCCTAGCATTCCAACAATGTACGCTATATCCGGACACATACAAATTTGAGCATACATCAGACTCCATATAGCTGAGGAATAAGGAATCTTCTGCATTTCTTTAATTTTCAAATTATTTTTAGGGCACTGACTTAAGCTGAACTTGTCTCCTTTAGCCACATGGGTGTCACCTGGTTTACAATCTTGCATGCCATATCTTTTAAGTACCTTTTCGATATAGCTCTTTTGTGATAATCCAAAAATACCCCGAGAACGATCTCGGTGTATCTGAATTCCTAATACAAAAGAGACGTCACCAAGATCTTTCATCTGAAAATTCTTTGCTAGAAATCTCTTGATTTCGTGCAATAAGTCTATATCATTGCTGGCAATCAATATCTCATCGACATATAAAATCAGAAAAATATACTTGCTCCCACTGACCTTGTGGTATCTGCAATCATCGACCAAATTTATCTCAAAATCAAGTGAGATGATCACTTGATGAAACTTGTAATACCATTGATAAGATGCCTGTTTGAGTCCATATATGGATTTCTTTAATTTACAAACCATTTGCTTTGTATCATCCGATACAAAGTTTTCTGATTATACCATATAAATTGTTTCATCAATGTCACCATTGAGAAATGTTATCTTAACATCCATCTAATGCAACTCAAGATCGAAATATGCTACCAATGCCATTATAGTCCTGAAAGAGTCTTTCAAAGAAATCGGAGAGAAAGTCTCTCTATAATCGATGCCTTCTTTCTGTGTAAAGTCTTTTGCGACAAGACGAGCCTTATATCTCTCTATATCACCCTTCAAATCCCTCTTGGTCTTAAATATCCATTCGCAACCAATGGATTTCGCACTTTCAGGCAATGGAACGAAGTCCCATATGTCATTGTCCTTCATGGACTTTATCTCTTCATTCATGGCATCAAGCCACTTTTGAGAGTTAGAACTTTCCATGGCTTGACGGAAGTTGATTGAATCATCTTCCACCATTCCAATGTCAACTTCATGTTCTTGGAGAAATACGATGTAATCATCTGAAATCGCACTTCTCCTCTCTCTAGTAAATCTTCTTAATGGCATTGGTTCTTGAGGCTATAGAGTTTGTTCTTCTGGAACAATTTGTTGATCTTGACAGGGAAATATAATATTGTCTTGATTTGGAGTTACTTCTTGAACAATATCAGGGATAGAGACATGATCATTGTCAATGACAATTGGAGGAATTTCAACATATTCCTCCTTAAAGACAAAGCATATAACCCTTTTTCCCTCCACAAACTCAACATCCTCAAAGAATCGAGTATTTCCTGCCTCAAAAATTGCTTTAGTTGTGGGATCATAAAACTTGTAACCCCTGGACCTTTTAGAATATCCAATAAAGTAGCAACTGATAGTCTTTGGGTCTAGTTTCTTTTCATTTGGCTTATAGGGCCTTGCCTCAGCTGCACACCCCCAAATATGTATATGCTTCAAACTAGGCTTCTTGCTCCTCCAAATCTCATCTTTATCAGTGGCCTCAATTGGAATTCTGTTGAGTATATACGTTGCGGTCTTTAATCTTCACCCTAAAGAGATTCTGGTAAGGTAGAATGACTAATCATGCTCCTTACTATGTCCTTAACCGTTCTGTTTCGTCTCTTAGCAACACCATTCATAATGCGCGAACTCGATATAGTGTACTGTGGGAAGATACCTCATTCCTCTAGGAATTTAGCAAATGGTCCTGGACGTTGTTTACTTGAACCGTCATATCTGCCATAGTATTCACCCCCACAGTCAGATCTAACGCTTTTAATCATTTTGCCGAGTTGGTTCTTAATTTCGGCTTTATAGTTTCTGAACACATCTAGTGACTATGATTTTTCATGAATGAGATATATGTAGCTATATCTTGAAAAAGAGACTATGAACGTTATAAAATATTGTTGATCATTCGTTCCAAGAACCCGTAGGGAATGGTCCACAAATGTCCGTATATATATATAAGTTCTAAGACATCCAGAGTCCTATTGGCTTGAAATCTTCTTTAATTGGTTTGTTTTCCCTTTATACAGTTGAGACACAAATCATAATCTATGAAGTCAAGAGGGTCAAGAATCCCGTCAAACATAAGTCTCTCAATTCTCCTTTTGGAGATGTGACCTAATCTCTTGTGCCACAACGAAGCAAAATTCTCGTCGGTTGATTTTCGCTTTACACATCGAGTACTTATATGCAAGGATTCATTATAAGAAGCAGTTGTATCAATTGAAAAAAGATTATTATAATCTGATAAAGAACTGGAACCAACCAATTTTGAATCATGAAACAAACTAAATTTTCCATTTCCAAATGAACAAGGATAACCAAATTTGTCCAAAACAGAAATAGAAATCAAATTCCATCTAAAAGACAGTACAATAAATGTCTCAACAAGATTCAAATAAAATCTAGTCTTTAACAATAATCTAAATTTTTCTATTGCCTCTACTTCCACCTTCTTATCGTCGTCAACATAGATGTATCTTTCACTATCACTTGGTTTTCGGTAACTCAAGCAACCCTGCATAGATATACTGATGTGAGTTGTTGCATTGGAATCTATCTACCATATATGTCTAGGAACCGAAATTAAATTAACCTCATAACAAACCAAATGAATTAGAATACTTTTCTTTACACGCCATGCAGCTCTACAGAAAAAGCAACTACCTTCAGTTGGTTCCTTATACTGTTTCTTTTGCGATGTTGTTCTCGCAGCTTCCTTATTAATCTTCCTTTTCTTGATCCTTTTGTCCTTAGAGGTGGTGGCTAAATGAATACTTTCTGTTTTCTCATGCTTCAATCTTTCCTCTTCCTGGATACAGTGTGAGATGAGCTCATTAAGAGACCATGAGTCCTTTTGACAGTTGTAGCTTACCTTGAGTTGACTGAAATGTGTCAGAAGGGATATTAGTACCAAGTACACCAACAAGTCTTCAGATAAATCTAACTTGAGTGCCTTTAGTTTTGAAGTAATGTGAGACATTTCCATAATGTACTCTTGAATGTTTCCTTTCCCTTTATACTTCATTGAGACAAGGTTTGCTAAAAGCGTACTTGTTTCAGCCTTTTCATCCTTGGCAAACCTCTTCTCAAGATCTTCAATGAAACCCTTAGTCGTAGTCACCTTATTGGACATAGTGACCCAAAACGCTTCTGGAATAGCACGCTTCATGCCCATTAAGCTTATGCGGCTCGATCGTTCCCATTTTTCCATCTCCCTCTTGTCATCAAAGGTACTCTTATCAGTAAGTGCAGTAGGTTGATCAACCTGTAAAGAAAGGTCCAGGTCCATGACTCCGAGAACAATCATCACATTCTCTTGCCATATCTTGATGTTTGTGCCATTTACCAGTGGAATTGAATTGATACTAGCAACGATATTAGCAACAAAACCTGAAACTGAATTAGAGAACGTTTATTATGAATAGCTCACATGAATATCTTTAATATGAAAATAATAATAATCTCAAATAGTGGTAGGGCCTATCACAAGATACCAAGTACAACATCAATATCAGTCTTTAGACAAAGATATTGACTTGTAAGCGGTACTCTTGGCGTAGTGATCAAACATTGACGATAAAATAATATATCAATCAACAAACCTTTCTTTGGACTGAATTATTGATCACACATTAAACCAAATAATCGTCACATGTTCATCACCACAGGTGCATGTGTATTCTGTTAAATATTGACATTCCTTTGGGCCGACCAATATTCCCTTGAATAACACATGCACAAACACCTTTTAATATTCTAAGTTAGTCTATTTTCACAAGAGAGGTTGTTGTGGCAACATGTTGCTTCAGTTAACTAACTTTCGAATATTATATCTCTTAAAAGAATCCTTAGTACCAAAATTAAGAAAGAGAATCACCAATTTTGCATATTTTGTTTAGTTTTAAACTTTAGGGGCCTTAGGATAAATAATCCAAAACTTTAAGGGGAAAATTAATTAATTCCAAACTTTAGGGGTTGAAATTAATAAACTTGAAACCTTAGGGACCATAACTAGTTAATTCAAAATTTTAGAGGATCAATTAGAACAAATTGAAAACTTTAGGGGCCAAAACATGACCAATTCAAAACTTTAGGGATCAAATTTTGAAAATTTGAAACTTTGGGGGTCAATTGAATTATAAACTTGGGGGCCAATATTAATTAATAATTAAAGTTTGAGGGCTTTAATTATAAAATTCAGAACTTTAATGGCCCAAATTAATTAATTTTTAAACTTTAGGGACTAAATTATTAAATCCAAAACTTAAAGGCCCAAATATGAATATAACTTAAATGTTAAGGACTGAAACATTGATTTTATAACCCTAACCCTAATTGCAAGTTGGCCCTTCAAGTTATCTAATTTACACGTGAGGGCCCCGTCCCCAAATCAACCAAAATCTGTTATTCTCTTTCCCTTGGGCGGCACCGGCGGCCGGCGCCCCCTACAGCAGCATCGGCGCTGCTCCTGCAGCTGGAAAACCCAATGAATTTTTTTATATTAAATCTATACCGAAATCTGTATTTTTAAATCTGAATCAAAACCCTAAAAATCCATAATCTGAAATTTTCTTAACCAATTAATCCGGATTATGAAAGATAATGAAAGTTATACCGCAAAAGTTTTCAAATTCAACAAAATATAAATCCGAAATTGTTAAATCTGAAAACTTCAAAAATATATTGCAAGAACCAAATAAATTATTCGATTCTCAATTATTCAATATGAAAAGGCTCTGATACAAATTGTAGGATAATTTATTGCTTTAAATCACAGGATCTTTAATGTTAAATCATCAAGAAATACATAAATTATGGCGGAAGCATACCTGAATCGGACATGGTTAATGCAATAATGAATTTCGCGATTTTGTCTTCCAAATCTATATGCAGCCTCATTTTTCTCTTTGCGATGAGATGCAGAAGAGAATGAATAATACGTACGTGTGATATGGGGAACATAACCGTATTTATATAGCGACATCCTTTGACCTAATTCGGGCCATCATTGAATTAGGGACTTGGGTTCGGTCTTTACACATTTATAAACTCATACTTTAATTGGATGCATAAAAGCCCAAAATTGAAGACTTATTAGATTACTTTATATGGGCTCAATCGAATTCGATAGCCTTTAATTTAAAACACAATTTTTCACACATATGAGCCCATCTATTAATTAAAAAATCCTTACAATAGATTCATAATAGTGGTGGAACCAACAGTGTTGTAGGTGGTAGAGCCTGCATTGTAGACTACGTGAGGGGTTCTTCAGGTTGAATGCATTTGGGGATTTGAAATTTGGCAAAAGCTATTAGTAGTTTGTTCACTACCACTAGCAAAGATGATAAGGATGTTGCAGATAGAGGAAAAATGGATTACGTTTTGGATGAGAAGATGGAGGATATGGGCCGGGTTATTAGATACTAGGTTGGTTTAAGTTTAAGGTAAGTTCATAAGATGACAATATTGGGCAAACTTGTCTAATTGGTACTATGATTCAATTTAAGTTTCTCTTAAGGGAATGTCATGTGTTCAAATCTTGGAAAACGTGACAGAAAGCCATGAAGGATAAGAGGTTCAGATTCTCTCACAAAGCGGATAGAATGTAAGATAATAACTAAGCATGAGGACATGATTATTACAAAAATGCGTGTTTCTTTGTAATGACCCAGCCTCTTGCCAGACTATTATCTTACGTAATGTCCATTTTGAGAAGGCATTTGGCCCTCTTACCTCTTACAACATTCTATTGCTCAATTGGTACTAGGATTCAATTTAAATCTCTTTTAAGGAGAGGTCGTATATTCAAATTCTGGAGAACACGAAAGAAAGCCATAAGCGATAAGAGGTTCAGATGCTTCCCAAAGCAGACAGTACATAAAATAACGATTGGGCATGAGGCCTGGGTTGTTTCAAAGTTGTTTTATATGTGGGTTAGTATTGATTATTGGACTAATGGGCTAGTTATTTTATTTAGTTGAAATTACATAAACTAATACATTTTGATATCCCATTTCATAAATCATATGTTGAGTTTACTATTTCAAAAATCAGATGTTTTGTTAATTTATATATATATACACACACACACACACACATACATACATACATACATACATACATACATACATACATACATATGTGTGTGTGTTAACTAGTCTACCCTATTTCATTCCAAACCCTAATTCATTTTCCTAAACCCTAAATCCTTTCTCATTCTTACCTCTATATCTAGACTTCTCGCATCTCTTTCCATCATCATCACTCTCTCCCAATCTCTTCCCATTGGTTCACAACAGTCGTGACACTTTCTCTCCTCGATTCATAGCAGCGAGCATCTCTCACCACTGTTAATGATGTTCTGCACTATGACAGCGTAGTGCTGATGCTCGCAGCAACACCGTATCTAGCGTCGAGATGAGTGATGGAAAATGTTATATCCTTGTTCCAAGCGGTGTGCCTCCTCAGTCGACAAGACTGCAGCAATGCAACTTTGGAGAAATTAGGTTTGGGTGTTGGTGGTGGTGATGATGGTGTTGTTGACATAGCTGCAATAGTCCCAATCTATGGTCATGGCGGTCGTGGTGTTGCTATCGAGAGGTAGTGGTTCCGATGACTATGCACATGATGGTGGTGGTCGTGATGGTGAGATGTTGGTGGCAATGGGTCTATCAGGAAGGTGGTAGATCTAACGTGACGATGTGGTGGTATTTTGCTACCACGTGTTGATTTATTTGATGTGGTGATGTTGTTGTCGGGAGATGGTGGTAATGGTTCTAACAACGACGATGGTGGTGGTGGTGGTGCGGGAGGTAGTAGTGAAATAGCGGTAGCAAGTGTTGTTGGTGGTCACAAATTATTTGGTTGACCGTTACCATTAAATTCGTTAATCCGTGACCAATAAGCAACATGTGACCAATGAAAAATATAAATTATGAACAAGAAATGTTGTATGACCTAAAAAATTATTAATCTACGACCGATAATTTGATAATTTGTGACTGTATAATAAGTTCTGACTTATAAATATTTATGGTTAGTGACCGATAAATAAATTGTGACTTATAAATTTTTTTATTTATGACTGATGAACAAATTGCAACCTATAAATTTTTTTAATTATAATCGTAAAATAATTTGTGACATAAATATTTTGATTTGTGATCGAAAATAATGTAACGAGCTAAATCGTTAATTTGTGACCAAATTGTATAGGTATGTAACCTCAATATATTTAATTAATTAAATCATAAATAAATTTTAATAAATGTCTATTTTTAAAATTTGAAACATTTGTTCTTAATTTTGAAGTGGATGATACTTAGTCTCTTAATTATGATTTTTTTTCCCTTTTATTTAACATGTTTGCTTGGCTGATTTTGCAGAGTATTGGGCTGTTATTGGGCTTGGACTTAGATTGGGGCTATTAACTTATATGTATTTAGTGGGCCAAAATTTTGTTTGTTTGGAGTGTCGAAAGCTGGAGTTGCATTTTTGCAACTAAATACAGCAGCACAAAAACAACAGTAGTTCAACCTTTTTTCTCTTTCATTTGGATTTTCATTTTTATTTTTTATAAATTTTTTTTTTTTGAGAAACCGAAAATAGCAACTTCATAATAGATGAACTAATTGCTCTTTTTTTTAACATTTTTTTTGGGACTTCTTTTTTGGGTAATTGACACAAGACATTCCTATCTTTCAAGTTTATCGTGAAAAACGTCTATACCTTTCATTTTTGGCATTTTGTCCCTACCTTCAACATTTCTTTGCGCAGAAGATCCTTTTCATTAGTTCTGGACGATTTTACCCTCCATTCAAATAAAATAAAAAGAAAAGAAAAAATGAAAAAAATAATTGTAACCGTAGTCCCAAAATTTTCAAAAAATTACAAATTAGTCACAATTTATAAAACCCATGAATTTCCCAGGATATCCCCCTCAAACTTCTAGAATTTCTATACAATGATTAATGACGATGTTTCCACTTCCCAGGATCTGGAATTTAGATCCAAAAGACTCATCGGTGGGCAAGTTCGAGTAATGAGGAACGCCCAAGGGATACCTATCCAGACGCTATTGCCGTCGAGACAGTCTCGAAAATGGGAGGACTGGGAGTTGCCTTGCAATGTTATCAGCTTCCTCACAATTGTTATCCTTGGAGTAGGTCTGAACGCCAAGCCCAATCTCACCATCAAGACATGGGCTAGCCAGAAAGCACTAGAACAGCTTGAATTCGATTCTTCTCAGACTCAACGCACTGAATGTGATTAGAAGGTTGCCATTACCTGGGGTATGGTTTTAATTTTCTGCTTTTACTAGTCTAAATTGTGTTGGAATCGTCAAACTTGTGTAGTTGGTTTTGTTGAGGAAATAAATGATATTGACTTGCTGAATGTGGAATGAAAACTTGTACTCAGTGACGGATCCAGGATTTTGAGTAAGCACGGGCGATCGTTGAGGGCCAACCGTGGGCCCAATAAAATATTACAAGCTCGTTTGATGTAATTTTTTAAAAAAAAAATTTTGGCAAAAAATGCATTTTGAAAAATAGTGATTTGATGGAATATGTGGTTAAAAATAAGAAAAAGCTTTGAATTTCGTGTAATATTATTTTATTGAAAAATATATGATTGAAAATAAAAGAGAGAAAAATATATTTTGAAATAAATGGAAATCAAGCAAGACCTAAAATTTAAACATAACAATTATTTTGTCAAAATTCAACATATATAATTTTGTTAAAACAATAAACTATATTCATCAAATGACATTGTTGCCAAGTTTTATATAATTCAAAAAGAGCACGAGTTCAAATTTGTATTGTTGCATTAAAACAAGCTAATATCTAATATATATAAATTTGTTAAATATGCTATCACAATTCAACAATTGGCATATTGGTCAAACCATTAATAATTTTAACAATAGCTCCAGGTTCGAATCCCCTCCTCCTCATTCCAATAATTTTTGGTAAAAATTGTAAAGCTAAAAAAATTGAACAAAAAGTTGATTGATGAAGAATCGAACCTGGGACCTGCAAGAAGTAAAAACCAACATTTACCCACTTGGGCAGAGGGAATGATTGAATAGAAAATGATAATCAGAAATATAACCTAAAAATTCATCTATTCTCAAACAAAAAAAATGGCTGCCGGCGGATCCAGCACGTGCGGCCGCGGGTGGTCGCCAGGTGCTGGATCCACCAGTGCTTGTACTGCTAATTTACAGGTGTTTTTGGGATGTAACTTTGCGCAGTTCAAATCTACATATATTTTATGAAAAAAAAGGTTGTTCCCAAGATGGCTAGATCACCAAACCCTATCTGATTACTCTCTCTCTCTGTTAGTCTCTCTCTCTATCTCTCTAGTATTTCTGCTAGCTTTCACTGCTGAATTTTGTTCATTGTATCCAATTCACAAGCAAATTGATTCAAAAGTTGCATTGTTGAATCATATCAAAATGCGAGCCCTTAAAATGTTTGTGTCTTATTTGGCCGTTGTAGCTATCTTCACCACCAATTTCATGTTTCTTCCAGCCACCATAGTCGGCCATTGAGTTGGAAATTTTGTTGGAAAGTTGTATCAGTATCAGATTGAAAAGGGCGTGGCTCCATCACGCAGTAAAGATAGCTTTGAAGTTACGAGAATTTGATATGAATATTGCTTTTACCTTTATCATTTCACAATTTTTGAATCATAGCCAATGAAAATGAAAAAACTTAAAAAATATATGAAAAAAAAAGTGTTTGTACTAGTTATTTGAAAATTTGTGATTGAATTGTAATTTTTCGAAAATTTTGGGACTATAAATGCAATTAGTTCCTTTTCTTTTTACTCTAGTTGAATGAAGGGTAAAATCGTCCAAAATTGATGAAAAAGACCTTATGCGCAAAGGAAGGTGGAAGGTAGTGGCAAAAATGTCAAAAAACGAAAAATAAGGATGTCTTCCACAATAAACTTGAAAGATAAGAAAGTTTTGTACCAATAACTCTTTTTTTTTTTTTTTTTTTTAAACTAATCTAAACTACTAAAACAGAAAAAGTTACTATTGATGAGACAATTTTTCTTGTGATTTGAATGATTCAAATGCCTTTTTTTTTTTGGTTGAAAAGTAGGTTGTGGGGCCTAGATCGACTATTATAGGAAATATCCAAATTTTGACACACTGTTGAAATTGAAATGAAATTGGAGCTTAATTCAGGTTGACTCGAAGCAGTTGAAGACTAATCTGATTGAAATTGATTTGTTGGAAGTGTTGACTGAGGAATCGAATAAAATTCATAAGTTTTGGGAGTTAAATCCAACATTTGAAAAGTTTAAGGACTTAATTGCTAACACTTGGAACTTGCATTGGATCGATTTTGAATGATTGAAGAATGTAGAGGACCAAATTATAATGATTTAGAGGTTAAAGACCAAGATTACAAAAATGATAGGACGCAGCGAAAGAAAAGATGAAATCTGAGTACCCAACTGCACATAAGGAAGTTCAGTGATTGTTGCATTCGTACTAGGTACTTGGGGATGAAGCCACAAATACGAAAATTTCAGTAGCAATCCCAAACTTATTTGTAATGTACAATCGTACCTAAAACTATGCTATAATTGCAAATTAGTCCCTCAAAATTGAAAGTAAGCATTCCAGCATTCATTTTTTTACTCAAACTCCAAATTCCATCACTTTTGGGCACAACGGAAGACATAAATCTTGTCTTATAAATAGAGAACTTCGTCCAACATTGAAAATATACCGCCCATATCATACAATATACTAAATCTTGAAATTAAAGAGAGGGAATTCATCATTTTTAGGGGAAAATCAAGAGGTGAGATATAAGAATTCAATCCATTGATGATCCAAACTTGGTTTCTATGCAATGAAGAGGAATGTGCAACTGAACATTAATCAAGCAACCATTGAAAAAACTTACTATAACATAGATGAATCCTTGTTACAATTTTTTTTTATATAATTTCAATATTTTGATGCAAAATATGTGTTTATTCTTGGATGATTGTTATAGGGATTATTGCTTTCAATTGTTTGATCAGTAATTAGATTGATGAGTGGATTTTATTGTTGTTGAGAGAGACAGTAAGATAGATGACACATTGTAACAATTGTTGTGATGTCCAATAAAAGATAGAGATATGCCATTATGCCTTATGTGATTTCAATAAATATTCTACATTTTTTATACATGCTGTCATATTTGCATCTTATATATATATATATAAGAAGGTCATATGAGATGATAGATTTAATTCTACTCGTTAGAGATTATTGATCAACAAGAGTGAATACATATTGTCATGATATTGGTTTGCATTAGATTGGAATGATGTGAGGATTCAAAGTCTTAGTAACCAATTTATTTTTATTTTTATTTTTTAAATCTTATAAATTGATCATTAGAATATTTAGTTTAAATAGTTAATTAGTATAAATTCTTCTTACTAACTTGGCTATTCGATTAAAGTTAGCATTAATTGATCTTATATTAAATACATAATCTTCGTTTATTGCACTTATCATTATTTTACTTATCTATGATACCATGCATTTGAGGAATTTCGTATGATCAAGTTTTTGGTACCTTCATCAGGGACTATAGAATTTAAATAGTTATGGCTTTAATCGAATTTTTTTTTCTTTATTAGTTTTTAAATATCTTGTATGCAAAGTTTGAGATACGGTTATTTTACTTCATTTTATTCGGATATCGAACTAACATTCAGGTTGAGATTAAAATAATAAACACAAGCACCCAAAAACAAGCATGATCAATGGTAGAAAATATTAAATACTCAATGGTCATTGGGGTAAACGACAATCTAGAACTTTCAAGTAGGGAATGGTTGGATACATTCTCACCTTACAATATCACTACCTGGAATAGTTTATGTCAAAAGTTATTGAATAAATTCTTCCCACCAAAACGGATTGCCACGTTAAAGGGTTGAAATCACTACACCCTATCAGCTTGATTCAGAATGTTACTACAAAGTATGAGAGAAATACAAAGGGTTTCTTCGAAGATGTCCATAACATGGTTTGTAGAAAATGGCTACAAGCTCAGTATTTCTAAATGGGAATAAGCGTTTGCCCACATGAAAGAAATTTCAACTCAATTCATACAAAATATTGAGAAAATTTTCCAGATTCAAAGGGCTACCATAAAGAATTTGGAAAATCAGATTGGAAAAATAGGCAGGGCAATCTTAGAAAGACAGTTAAGGACCTAATCATGTAACACTGAGACAAATCCCAAGCAAGAGGTAATAGCCATAAGTGTTGTGGACATTAAAACATAGGAGTGGGCACTTTTTCTCAGAACCGGTGGAACCGGATCGAAACCGTTTAGAACCGGCCGATTCGGTTCCGAATCTTCTAAAAAACAATTTGATTTCAGGACAAATTTTTAAGAACCGACCGGTTTCGGTCCGGTTCTCGGTTCTAGTATGGGAACCGTGGGAAACGGATGGTTCTCATTGGATTTTTTTTTTTTTGGTAAAATATATGACTCAATCTCCAATACTTTTATAAAAAAATAATCGGTTTCCTTCTTAATTTTAGACTCCAGCAATTTCCTTCTTCTATTTGATTCTTTCCTTATCTCTTCTTATAATTTTTTGATTAATTTATTTTCAAGCCAAATTAGAATATTGTGTAAATCTATACCTAAATAAATTTATTTACAATATATAATTTAATTTATAAGATGCGAAATTTTTATTTTGTTTTCACTTTGTAAATCTTTACCTAAATAAATATTTGAATGATATGTTCGATTCTTCTATATTTTGTTAAAAATATCAAGTTGGTAGCATATTTAGAGTTTTTATTAGTGAACATTTTATTTTGACATTTTCAATGTAAAGAACCGGATCGGACCGAATCGAAACTGATTGGTTCAGTTCCGGTTCGATTCCACAGTTAGCTATGGAACCAATGGTTCCATTTCTAAAATTTCCATTGGTATTCGGTTCGGGAATCGGACCAAACCGGACCGCGCCCACTCCTAATAAAACAAATGAGGATCCACTTATGAAAGTATAATCTCCAGTTTGGGTACACATTCCTTTTATTCATTTTCCTTAGAGCTTCAAAAAAACTCGAAGGGAGAAACAGTTCAAACTATCACTAAAAGGAGTAGTGTTCAACTTCCAGAAATTATGGTTAAGAGACAGATGGTGTTAAATGAAAATGTATCTATCATATATGAGGAGCAAGTGGATCGATTTAAACAATCAGCAAAAGTAATTTTAAAACAGAATTCAGTTAGTTCAAAGGTTACGGCAAATGTTCTTGTCAAAACATATGATAGGTGTAATTTCTACACCTATTTAGGCCATAAAAGCAAATATTTAAGCGTTTTTATTGAATTGATTACTACTTAATTTATTAAATATCAATTGTTGTCGGGAAAAATCAATTTTTTATGCACTTGGATGAAATTGGAATGAAATACGTGAAATTGAAGCTTTATTGGAGTTTATTCAAAGTACTTGAAGACTAACATGGTTAAAATTGATCAACTGGTAGTGTTAATTGAGCAGTCAGATGAAATTCATAAGTTTTAGGAGTTAAATCCAATATTCGAAGAGGTCAAGGATCAAATCACAAATTTATAAAGTTGATTCGGACATAGAAAGGATTATTTACGATTTCTTGAACTCAACTGGGTGAAATTGGAAGTTAAAGGACTGAAATTAGATTAAAAAAGGAGTTGAGCTGAGTAACTGACGAATTCTAAGACCAAATTGCACGCATCAGAAAGTTCAGTGAGCCATGCGAAAGCAACACAAGTTTAAGGGTACATGTGCAAATACAAAAATTCTACTAGCAGATCTGAACTTGGCTGAACATTGTGTGCATGCCCAGAACCATGTTGCATGTGCAACTTAGTCTCCAAAAAATGAAAATCATTATTCCGACAATCCGTTTTCTTCTAGAACTCTAAATTAGACACAGTTTTCAACATAAATTCAACCCTTATAAGTACAAAGCACTCTCATACCATTCAATAGACCTCTCATATATTAATTTTCATTCATTATTGCAATCAAAGAGAGGTCAATTCATAAATCTTTTGAGAGAATTAAGAGGCAGTTGTAAGATCTCAATAAATTGAAGATCCGATCTTGATTTTTGGCCAAAGAAGTATGACGCAATCGCGAGATTCGAATCTCGCTCATCTAAATTATGACATGGGTTTGGAGCAGCCAATATTCTTTCAAAGGTAATTGCTTCCAACCTGGTAGATATTCAGGAGAAATACTATATCCCCTGTACATAGAGCTACTAGCATCGTCCCCTGATGAGCAAGACTGTTTTCCTAGGCAAAGATGCATAGTTATTAGTTAATTTTTCTTAAGGGGGGCTTCGTCTGCCCTTTCATCCATTCTTTATAGTTGTCCTTAGGTTTATGGACTAGCACCTACTAGCTCATCCCTAATGATTGGGCCCAACTAACTGTGACCTACTTTCTATGGAAGGAGACCTCTCTAGGCTAGGATATGTCCTTTCACTTCTTCCAATCCATTGTTTTGGCCTAGTGTCTTAGGAAAATGAGACTCTAAGGGATGGTATTTTCTCTGTTAACGGGGAGCATATTCCTCTTTTGTCATAGACCTCCCAATCTCCATTGTTGACTGATAAGTGTGTTTTTGCACACTTATTTAGATTACAAATATGACTTAAATACAAGCAAAATGATTGAATTGTGACTTAATCTCATTGAATTCATGCAATGTAGGTGTTTCTATGGAAATAGTGGAATTCAGGAGAAGAGAGCCGAAAAAGGACTAAAATGGAGCAAAGTGATAGTTCAGGGACTAAGGATGCAAATATTTGAAAGTTGAACTAAAAGACAACTCGGGAATGCAAATATGCTAAGTATGAACTCGAAAGCAATACAAGATGATTGGAAGAAGAAGGAATTGCAAAGGGACTAAAATGAATTAAACTGAAAGTTCGGGGACCAAGTTGCAAATAATTCATAGATGAGACGGGAAATGGAATGAAGATTCAAGAGTGTTTGTAGTCAATCGGATGAGGAAAGGAGTCACGAGGTGAAATAGGGTCGAAGTATTATCAAGTATCAACTTTGAGGCGAAAAAGCTATGCTCGTGATTTTTAGTATCTACTTGAGATCCATTTTTGACATAGTAAAAATCAGAATTTGAGGAAGCCTATTTCTATAAAAAGTGTAGATCTTTGCGTTTTCTTCACAATTCACTTTGAATCACTTCAATCGGAGATCAGGAGAGAAAGTTATGATCAAAATACTAAACGCTGTCCAGCGGAAAGAATTGTATAACTATGCGGTCGCATAGTATAAATTCTATGCGGTCGCATAGAAGCCTCCCGAGAACTTTTTCTCAAATTTTTTTTACTCTATCCGATAGCATAGAAATGTACTATGCGGTCGCATAGGTATAATCTGGGGGCCGTTTTGCAGTTTCCTTATACGATTGAAACTTTTTTGGTAACCTAATTTCCACGCGATTTAAATACGAAAGAACGTTCAGAAGAAGAGGAGAACGTAATTGGAGGCACAAAAACACAATTTTGGAGGATTTGGAGAGGAAGAACAAGGCAAAAACAAGGCAATCCACTTCAAGATTCAAGATTTCACTTCAAGAATCAATTGGGTGATGTTCTTCCTTGGTTTTAATTGTTGTTTTTCTTTATTTCCAATTATGTTAGGCTAGATTTTCATGTGCTAGGAGATCGATGTACCATGTGATTTGAGTTTTATATTTCTAGTTTTGCAATTTGACATTAAAATATATTTCTTTTGTTTTGAATGATTTATATGCATTTATTGTTTCCGCAATTAAGGGCCCGTAATTGTGTGAGTTTGGGTGATTTATTCTTGCATTCGAGAGAATTGTAATAGATTCGAATAATATAAATCATCGTAGGGTCCGATAGGGGATAGAAATATACCGCTATGCCCTACGTGAATCTTTAAGTGTTCATAAAACTACATGCATTTTTACATATGCACTTGTCATAGAAATATAGGCCGGTGGTATGTAGAAATAGGTTTGATACATCTCGAGAGAGAGTATTGGATAGACTTAGGAACATTGATTCGTCAACAATTGAATTATGTTGTCATATTGTGAAACTAGAGTTTAAAGTGATAATTGCATGGGAAATCGTGATCCGTGTTTAATTTCTATTGATTATAACAAACGTGCGTTCTCAACAATTGATTTCATTTTAGAGTTTTAAATTATTGTTTTGCTTATTAATTTCATTACAATCATAAAAGTTGCATAAGTAGGGTTTTCTTTCCAATTTTAGAGTTTTAATTAGGTCCACATTCATTTTGAGTAATTTGGTTTCAGTTAAGGTCGAATAAGTAAAATTGAACTAACCAATCTCTGTGGGACGATACTCGGACTCATTGAATCCACTTTATTACTTGTTAACGAACCGTACACTTGCGGTAATTTAAATCGAAAGAAAATATTTCGTGAACAAGTTTTTGGCGCCATTGCCGGGGATTGAGTTTAGTTTAATTTCATTTTTTAGGCACTAATTCGAACTTTAAATTGTTATTTTTATTTTTTTATTTATTTTCGTTTAGGTTATTTTATTTTATTTCTATTATAGTTCTTCAAATTGTTTGAATTTGAGTGCTACTACTGGTTTTCTCGCAAAGTTACATGCCAAGATCGACTGAAGGAGAATTGTTTTCAACTGATCCTGAAATTGAGCGTACTTTTCATCGACTGCAAAGAGAGACTAGAGAAGCACAATTACAAATGGTTAATGAACTGGACAATCCTATTATCCCAGCCAATGAAGGAGAGACAATGAACGAAGGAAATGAGATTTTGGACGACTTCTTGACTCCTCAAGTGATTCAAAGCCAGTCCAGCATTGTGTATCCACCGTTTGGGCAGCCAAATTCCAGTTGAAGACAAATGTGATACAGCTATTTCAAAATGGACATCAGTTCTATGGCAAAGCCGAGGAGAATCCACATACACACATATCTCGATTTTTAGATATGTGTCAACATTTCAAATATCAAGGAATCTCGGACGATGCTATTAGGCTAAGGCTTTTTCCACACACCTTGCGGGACAAGGCACTTGAATGGTTGGATTCACTTCCTATTGCAAGCATCACTACTTGGAACAAGTTGGCTCATAAATTCTGCACGAAATTCTTCTCACCAGCCAAGATAGCGAAACTAAGACATGAGATATCGATATTCAGTCAAGGGGAGTCTGAATCATTTGACGAAGCCTGGAATAGATTCAAAAACATGCTCCGAAAGTGCCCTCAACATGGGTTCGACAAAAAGACCCAAATCCGATTCTTCTATATAGGGTTACTCCCACACTTCAAAAGCATGGTGGACTCATCATCAAATGGTTCAATTTCCACACGAACAATCGATGGAGCACTGGAATTGTTTGAAAGAATGGCTACCACTTCAGCCATGTGGTCCTCTGAGCGGGTGATTCAGAAGAAGCCTTCGGGTGTCTATGAGGTAGATGCATATTCAGCCATATCTGCGAAGATTGACTCGTTGTTTCACAAGGTAGAAAGCATGTCACAAACAACACAAAATAAGAAGATTAGCTGTGAAGAATGTGGAGCTAAGCATAAAACATCAGAGTGTCCAATTTTAATGCAAGGAGTTGAACAAACAGATTTTGTGCAATGGGGTCAACGCCAACAAAATAACCCACATTTGGAAACCTTCAATCAAGGCTGGAGAAAACACCCAAACTTCTCGTGGAGTAATCAGAATCAAAACAGACCACAAGGTCAATATCAGCAGCAGGACAAAAAGCCACCATTGGAAGAGATGTTTGAGAAGTTCATGGTAACAACCAATCAGTATATGGAAGCCAACAACCAGTTTATGCGAAGGACAGAAGCAACTCTTCAAGACCAAAGTGCAGCGATCAAGAATTTGGAGACACAAATGGGACAGATGGCAATCTCTATGACGGGTAGAGCACCAAGAAATCTACCCAGCAACACTGAAATCAATCCCAAAGAGCAAGCTAAGGCTATTACAACTCGAAGTGGAGGGCAATTACCGGAAATCCATGTCAAGAGACCAGGTGTGACTGTAGAGACATCCTTCCCTGCTGAAGATGAGACTGCTGTAAAGGAATCAACTCCAGGGAAAAATTCAGAAAAATCACAGGATAAGGCCAAGGTTACAGTCA